>NC_056729.1:744715963-744755963 GCF_019279795.1 Protopterus annectens
TTTCAGTTGTAGAGTGATTGAGGATTTTTATGGGATATGCAATAGCATTAGCAACAATCTTTAGGAATTCATCTGGTAGATTGTCTACAGAGAGAGCTGTAGGTTTAAGTTTTGTAAGCATCTTTTTAATAGTGGATACTAGAACAGGTTGCAGTGAGAAGCCCAGGTCAGTGGTATTGAGATTGGGTGGTTTGATGGTAGTTGGGGGTGTATATGATTTAGCTAGGGTTAGAATGTAGTCTGTGAAGAAATTTGTTGAACTGGGTTGCTATGTGTGTTGAGTTGTCTGAGTTAACAGGAGCAGGTGTGCTAGCTTTACCTGGATGGAGTAGATTGTTTATGGCTGTCCAAATTTTTTTAGGATTGTTCTGATATCTGTTTTGAGTGCTGTGGTAATAGTTTGTTTTATCAGTCTTGATTAGTTTCTTAGCTTTATTCCTGAGCTCGAGATATTTTTGTTTGTCAGTATTGGTAGCTGTCTTTTTCCATTTTTCCCAAGCTTTGTCCGTGTTATATAGTAGAGCTCTAGTCTCTTTGGATAACCAGGGGGCATAGTTAGATTTGTTCGAATGGTTCTGTGGAGTGAGTGGTGGTCTAATATTGAGAGGAAAGTTGAGTTCAAGTATGATACAGCATCATCCAGGGTAAATGTTCATAATGGGCGCCAGTTACAACTTGATAGAACAGTAGTAAAGCTATTGGGGTTGAAGTACTTTTTACTTCTTATTTGTTGGCAGATGGTAGATTTTGCTATGCAGGATTGGCTTCTGATTAGATAAGTTGGGAGGTGGTCACCAAGGATGTCAGGGAGACAGATGGTTTTACTAATGTTGTTTGGCCTGTTTGGCAAGATCCAATTAAGTATTGATTCCCTTTTTGTGGTTTTATCGATTCTGGTTGGGTCTTGGATAAGCCGACAGAACCCACAGACGTTTAAGAAGTTAGTAGGTTTAGAGGAGTTGCAAGCTTGCCAGTGGATATTAAAATCTCCTAGTAATATGGTCTGTTGTGGTAGTGGCATAGATGCGCAGCTCAGCAGGTTTTCTGCTATGTCAAAATTATTACCCGGTATAAGGTAGCAGCCTATTAGGTTAATAGTTTTTTTTGTTGTTTAGGTATAGTTTAGTGAGGTAATATTTCAGCTGTTTTAAAAAGTAGGTAATGGAGGGCTAATCATTTCTATTTTTAAATGTTTCTTAAATAAGTTAGCAATCCCTCCACCTTTTCTTTCAGTTCTATCTTTACAAAGAATGTTGTAGCCAGGAGGAATTAATTCATTGTTAGTTACTTCTGGTTTTAGCCATGTTTCAGTAATAACTACAATATCGGGAGAATAGTGGGAAAGACGTGCATGTAGGCTGGAGATTTTGTTCATTATGCTTCTGATGTTAATACTGTGTACGAGTACATCAGAGGGTTTTCTGAGAAGATGTGCAGTGGGGCAGGTTGGGATTTAAGTTGTTGGGTGCTTAAGTGTAGTTTTGGGATCAGGGTTTGGGTGTAAATCACCACAAAGGGGTATTTTGGATGAAAGTTGTAGTATGGTATGGAATAGGTTAGTAATATGAATGTGGTATTTTATTGTGGGAGTGCTGGTATGGATTGCTGGAAGTGGGTGGGTTGTTCTTCGGTGAAATGGACTGCTGCAGTCACCCTTCTCCACAAAGGAGGAGCTATTACAGACCCTGGGTACTATTGCCCCATTAGCCTGACGAGTCGGATATGAAAAGCTATGGAATGCATCATCATGGACCTAATGAGCAAGGATATAGGGAATCTCCAAACTCTGGATCCCACACAGTTTGATTTTGTGAAGGGTAGATCATGCTTGCTCAACTTGGTCAACTTCTTTGAGTCATTCACCAGAGATGTGGATGAAGGGAAGGCGGTTCATACAGCCTATCTTGATTTGGCCAAGGCTTCTGATACCATTCCCCACTCAGGAATCATTGAAAAACTCACTAAGCTTGGCATCAACCCCTATATCACTAGGTAGGTTGCAAACTGGATCACAGATAGAACCCACAGTGTGAAAGTAGTTGACTCCAAGTCAGACTGCCAATTACTCATGAGTGAAGTCCCACAGGGTTCGGTCCTGGGTCCTGTCTTGTTTGGTATCTACTTCTCTGAAGTCCAGGCCAACACAAAGGCACTCTGGCTGACAAAGTTTGCAGACGTTTGCAAGTTAGGAGCTATTATTAACTCCCCAAGTAATGTTGACATCCTACAGAATGGCCTCATTGTAACCGACTGGTATCAGAATCATGGCCTTAAGCTCAATGCCAAAAATGTGTTGTCATCCCCTTTGGGAAAACCCCGTTTCCCATGAATTACCACATTGATAGCAGTCCACTGAACACAGAAGGCGTTATAAGAGATCTGGGAACACAGGTTGACAGCATCCTCTCTTGATCACCACATTGCCACTGTGGTCAGAAAATCCTTCTATGTGGCACATCTCATTACTAAAGGTTTTGCATCCAGGAAGAAAGAGGTCATTGTCACGTTCTACTCTTCCCTCATTAGGCCAATCATGTAATACAATGCCCCATTTGGCTTGTACCTCACTAGACACCTGCAACAACTGGAGAGCATCTCGCTGACCCTCTTCAAGAGAAATCTTGATGAGTGGATGGGAAACAGAAAATTCACCCTGGGAATAACTCCAGTGGCTCTACTCGACAGAGGCACTGAGAACTAAGGTCTGGTGGCACTATGCCAGGGTAATCCTTTGGCTAGGCTTGTAAAGGCCTCAAGGTCATTAGCCTAGTACACACCTATGAACCTATGGAGGGATGACTGTAGATGTTAGCATGAATATTAGGGTTAATGACAGAGGTAGTTGTGGCATGGTGAGGAGGTGTTTTGGGATTAGTGAGGTAGTAGAATGT
The DNA here is from genome assembly GCF_019279795.1 of Protopterus annectens. Taxonomy (NCBI): domain Eukaryota; kingdom Metazoa; phylum Chordata; order Ceratodontiformes; family Protopteridae; genus Protopterus; species Protopterus annectens. The sequence goes on from NC_056729.1 coordinate 744,718,855, forward strand.
AGCTTGTGCCAGAAAGAGGAGGGTTATTGAAGTCAGTAGATTAAGTAAAGACACAGTTGAACTAGATAAAAACAAAACCGGAACCCCAGACAAAGGATACAGCTCACAACTAAAAAATGAAATGTCTGAAAAGAAAAAGCTGAGCCAAACCACCACAGCTATAGCAAAACACAACTTTATTGCTGGAAATAAATACTAAGAGTAAGCGCTTTCATGATCACACTGACCGCTTTGTCAGACTGCTGTTACCAACCATCCCATCTTATTTAAAAACATATTCGTCCAATAAGCAGCTCAACCTAATTAAAATACAATTAACCAATCAAGAACACTACTGGCTTATTTTAAAAACTTAAAAAAAACCCTTTTTAAATAAATTCTGTACATATGTATAGACACTCTAAACAAAAACTTGTTGCATTTTACTTTAATAAAAAATGTAAGTAACACAGATATCTTACTTAAAAATACAAAAAAGAATATGGTGCTTATTTATCCTACTGCATTTAATGTCTAAGTGCCCTTGCTTTGAGGAAGGTTTTAGTGAGACAGCTTCATTGATCCCCGGTGGTTTGTCAGCATTCAGCCTCGTAATCCACCTTTGCTCTGCTGCTTCAGTCCTATTTCTTATGTCCCCTCCTGTAACCCCTTCAAGGATCTCTAGTACAAGGAATTTAAATACATGTTTTGCCCCTTCTGTTTCTACATGCTTTGCCAAGGCACTCGTTTCTTTCTTATTTCCTGTGTGCCTAATATGTTTAAATATGTGATCCTTTAACATTCTGTTAGTCTTCCCTATATAAAAAAACTTTGCAAACTTGGCAGAACCTAAAATAAACTACATTTTTAGTTCTACAGTCTGTGATTTCAAAGTGAAGTTGTGCATGTATAAAGGTTGTGCAGGAATATATAAACTTACAGGCTATGCATTTCCTGCATATAAGTGTCTAGTCTTTGTGAGATTTTATTCATTCCAGACTCTTGCATTTTATAACATAGTTGACACGCAAGTGATTTTTTTGTTCTTAAAAGAAAAAACTAGGTGTATCATCTGTCACTCCCTCCAATTCTTCCACTGCTCTCAAGATGTTCCAGTTCCTCTTAAAAAACTTCACAGAAAATGTTAACATCACTAGTAAAGGAAATCTGGAATCTAAGTTTATTGGCCCTTGTTCCGGAGTCTTCCCGTCGTGAAAAGTATGCTTTCCCTTTCTTCTCTCTAAGTAAATCTTCCACACACATATAAAACTCCTGCTTGGAGTATCCCCTCTCTAAAAATTCTTCCGCAAGTGTTTGCAGAGCTACTGTCAGCTGTGGGTCACTATTATTTAGTCTCATTGTTCTTAAAATCTGTCCCCTCATAACATTCTTACCAGTATGTTTTGGGTGCATACTATGAAATAAAGAATTTCTCCTGGTTGGTTTTCTGTATAAGCTAGTTTCCAGTCGGTTAATCTCAGCCTTCCTAAGGAGCACATCCAAAAATTAAATTTCTTCTAATGAATACTTACAGGAAAACTTCAGGAATGTTGTTGTATGTAGGTATTCTAAAAACAAATCCAAGTCTTGCAAGGAGCCACCCCCCTCAAAAAGAAAAAAACATTAACAAAACCGGTATACCATAATAAATGTCTATTGTCACTGTTCTGTAAAAATGACATACTCCCATTCAGCTAATGCCAGATTGGCGTAGCTATTGGCACATGCTGTGCCCAGAGCTACACCTATCTTCTGAAGGTAATAATCATCCCTGAAAACAAATATATTATTCGCCAGGATAATTTCCAACAAGTTACAGATCAAGTTCACCTTCTCATTGGTGAATACCTTTTAGCATTCAATAGATTCCTAATATTCTCAATGCCCCAATGGTTCAGAATAACAGCGAACAAAGATGTTATATCTAGGGTCACAAAGAAATATTCACAGTCAACTGCCATCATCTTGTTGTAAAGTACTTGTAAAAAAGTCTTGAGTGTCCTTTAACACATTCACAGGTTTCAAGCACCGGGTGTAGGCATTTTTCTACATTAATAGATAGAACTGTCATCCACCCTTTACTTGAGACTATGGGTCTCATGGATGAGTTCACTGTATCCTTATGCACTTTAGGAAGCCCATATATTACTAGAATCAATGGAGTTTCAAACAGTAAAATATTATAGCAATAACCCACGCTTGGGTGTGGGTAATGCTGGATTTACCCACGGTTGACGTGGTTTGGTCCCGAGGGCTTCGCCCCCGGGACCAAACAAAGCCAACTGTGGGTAAATCCAGCATTACCCACACCCAGAAGTGGGTTATTGCTATTATACAATGACATTATTTAAGAAAAGAAATAATTACTTTTCTTAAATAATGGCATTGTATAATGCCTCTTTACTGCCCTTCCGCAGCTGTCTGGTATTCTGCGGCAGTTCTGATGTACTGCGCATGCCTACGCAGTACATCAGAGTTGTAAAAAAGCAACGGAGAACGCAAGATCTCCGTTGCTTTTTACTGTTCGCTATGTTAAATGGGTTTAACATAGCGAGACAGCTTTAAAATAAGCAATGGAGATCTCCGTTGCTTATTTTAAAGCTGTCTCGCTATGTTAAACCCATTTAATATAGCGAGACAGCTTTAAAAAAAAAAGCAACAGAGATCGCAAGATCTCCGTTGCTTTTTACACACTGTGTCGCTATGTTAAAGGAATTTAACATAGCGAGACAGCTTTAAAAAAAGCAACGGAGATCTCCGTTGCTTTTTTTAAACCTGTGTCACTATGTTAAACTCTTTTAACATAGCAAGACAGTGTTTTATACCAACGGAAAAAGTCCGGGCGACCGGACCTTTTTCCGTTAGTATATTGAGGGATTTACAATGGGCATGCTGGTTGGGCTGGCCAATCAGCATGCACGTTTTAGGGGAGGAATTGTATAATTAAAAAGTTCCTCTGAAATCATATTACTTATAAGTAAATCAAATACCATGACAGATATTCTATGTATTACAGCTTTCACATCTGTCCTAGTTATTCTTTGATATGTTATCTGATCATTCAATAATAAACCCATTTGTGTGATATAAAATTCCTTGTCCATAAATGTCACCCCTTCCCCTTTATCACCAGGCCTAATCTCAGTGGACTGCATGGATTTTAATTCCATCAATGCATCACATTCCTCTCTACTAGAAGATGCTGTACCATTTTCAAATAATTCTCTAATTTGTTTGTCACACACAGAAATAAAGGTGTCTACCATCGTATGCATTTTAGGAGTGTACAGTGGGCTTAGTGAACTTAGGAACTTCATTGCTAGCATTCTTTAAAATAGTTTTTAAAGTCAATGTCCTTCCAAATAATCTAAGTTCTTGCAAAATGTCTACCAAATTCGTCTTCTGTGCTGGATAAAGGAACACACTTTACCCAGTAGTGATAATTGTGCATCTGCCAATGGTATAGATGAAAGATTTAAGAACAAACCTTTGAATTCTTGCTTCTGGTTATCCTCTGTTGTACTCCTTTTGTGTTCTGCTGCCATGGGGCATTGCCCTGCCGCAACTCCTTGATCTCCATTTTATCAGTAAAGCATCTTTTAATTGAAATGGTACTATTAAAGTCTCCTTCACTCCATTCAAGCCCTTGGAAAATGCTTTATCGCCTATCTTCTCCATTGCCAAGTTCATATTTTGTTTTCTCGTTGTGGAGTTTTGTTCAATAACCAAAATGCACGCCACCTGCGTGCTCCCCTAGTTAGTGGGTGTGTTCACTTCCTCCTCAGCCGGAATGTTGCTAATTGGTTGCTGGAAGGGAAGGTGACCTATTGATTGGATAATATTCGCAGTCGGTTGCCTAGGCCAAGAAAAAACATTCCACATTGAAAATCTTTTATATCTCGCTCTAGTGGTCAACTTCCCTCCCAGATGTTTTTATTGAGTTAGTGTAAAATAATGTGTACTAAAGAAGGGAAAGCATTGCTATCCTTAGTGTTGATAGTGGCTAAGAAATATATACTTAGAAAATGGAAAGCCAAAGACAAACCTATCAATAACAGAAGTAAAAACCAATTGGAGAGATTAAAAATCTGGAAATGGGTGCTGTTAGAAATAAGAAATGGAACTTCATCATAAAAAATATGGGTTATATGAGATGATGTATTGGAATCTGAGCTTGAAAAGAATGTTGACATGGAGCAAAGTACCTAAGGTCTATAGCTAAGTAATAAACCAGACGACAGAACAAGTTAAGAAGTCGCTGGTCAGCTGTTAAGACAAGTAATATAATGTGAATAAAATAATATGGTCAGCAATAAATTCCTGGTCACAAATTAAGTTGTAAATAGCTAATTTACGTGCCTGTTTTTTGTTTAATGAGCAATGACAAATCAAAGATGGGATATAATATCTGATTGTGATATTGGAATCTACATGGTTAACAATAGCAAGTTATCGATAATTGAAAGTAAGCACTGACTGATAAGGCTGCCAAGTAAGCACCGACTATCTGACATGAGGTTGCCTTATTAGTATCGTATAAACATGCAATTGCAGAATTGCTGTATCAGCAATCGGTACAAAAATAAAAATCGCACCATAAATGGAAACTGCACAGTATGTCACAGTGAAAAAATGTATTTACATTGCTCAAAAACAAATGACCCTTAGGGAGCAAATCATCGCTTCAGATGAAAACATGTAAAAATGCATTCAAGGGCAAACTGTATGTTATTAGAGTCCTAAATCCCCTTTACTTTCAATATTTTGATGCGTTTTCATTTTGCCTTTTTCCTCTTAGCCTTCCATTTTGTAACAGAAGTTGAAGCATGTACAGTTAATTAGTTTCATTCCACTTATATCAAATAATCCATCTGATTAGGAATTCAGCTTTCAGCCAGCCATTATCAAAAATTAGTAGATTCCATAAAACTTGATTTCATGTTTTATTGTGCTGTTTTAGCATAATGCTATGGCAATTTTAGCAGTCCCACAAATACCTTTAATTTTACACTACAGAAAGTCTCTAATTCTTGTAACCTTAAGGAGGAATGAGATCATAGCTTAGTGAGATTATTTGACTGTAAATTTACTTGATCAGTCTGCAGTTATTCTTTGGATTTACGAAATCATTTCTGCCTTAAAAGATATTAACAAGACAGAAAAAGTGATTATTTCTAATGCATCTTTTAGCCAACCAAGTGTGTGCTTTTGCTTCTGCAGTAAAATAACATTCTAGTGCAGGGGTAGTTGCTTTGGAGTCAAAACTGATGTTCCTTCCTTCATGACACCAGTCCAAAAAAAAAAAAAAGATCCAAGAGTGTTTGCTTCAGCAGATTTCCAGAATTACCTTATATATATATATATATATATATATATATATATATATATATATATATATATATATATACTTATAATGCTGCCAGAACTCTTCCTGCAGGGGGTCTGTATATGTATGATCATGCCTCTCAACCTTTAGAGCAAGAAATCTGGACAAAGCCATAAACAAAAGTGGGGCAAAGGCCCCAAAACAGGGACAATTCTTAGATATTGTTCTTACAAACTTAGAAAGTTGATAGAACAGGTTTTGCATTAGCATGAATTTTCAGAATTAAAACTCAAATGTCCGTCATTATTTTCTAAACGATTTGCCACTAATTTACCAGAAAACCACAAATTTAGGAAAAATGGACCAAAATATGAGGCAAAACTCTGGACATTCTGTGAAAATCTGTACAACTAAGTCGAGAGGTATGTGTACGATGGCTTGAATCAGTCTGTCCTCACCCTGCAAGGAGTGGAGACAAATGCTCTGTGATGCTATCTTTATAGGTGAAGTCCTGCTTGAATAGGATATTCACGACTGGCAAAGTTCTTCAAGACATCTGACAAAAGTCCACACTTTTTTTTCCACATATGTCTTTATTATTTTTTAAATAACAATGAACAAACAGTTATTTACATTTATAAGCCAAAGTCCACTCGAATAGCTGTGTGTTCCTGTCCTACAATGTTGTCGCTTCCAAGTTAGTCAATAATTTTTTACAAAGTGCAGTCTAACACTAACATAAACTTGGATTATGGTGTCAGAACACAGAATGGGCCCACACAGTCTACTGGTTTCCCTACCACAGTTGTAGGTTGACATTTTAACTGAATTTTTGTTAATTTCTATTTTTAAGGCAGTTCTGTCAGTATGCTAATGAGCTTGGAGAGGACGAGAAGGATAACGTAACCTATTATTAAGCCAACTTATTTCTTGACTGGGGTTTAAAGTACAGACAAGAGGTTCTAAACCAACACCTTTGTGCATTCTAACACTCGTGTGTTTTTATGAAGCAACTATCCAGAAAAATATCTGCGTCTTGGAAGGTGGTTTGTTTTCACAAGAGCAAGCAGGAGATTTTTGAAATAAAGCCGAATTAAAACCTTTAAATTTCAGGACACTTCACTTTGTTTGTATACATCATCCTTGCTCTAGGGTTAAGGGTCACTGTATCCACAGTTCTTTGCAACTATTCATTAACTTTTGCTCTCCTTCAAACATATGTCATTGAAAGTAGTCACAGGATCATGTGGCAGGACTATCCCAAGAACATTTTTTGAGGGGACTGAATTATGATGTAGCCTTTCAAAGTACCAGCATTTCAACTCCTTGACATTCCAGTCCTGCAGAGGGAAACCAGAGATCTTAATCAGTGTCCACTGCCAATGAGTGATGGAGGAGGCCTAAAAAAGGGACCACTATTTGGATTGGACAAATTTGGATGGTGCAGTAGTGCAGCGGTAGCATTGTCGACTCACAGCAAGAGGTTCTCCAGTTCAATTCTCGGCTGGGATGCCTTCTGTGTGGAGTTGGTAGGCCCTACCCCTCCCTGCATTCATGTGGGTTTCTACCAGGTGTTCCTGTTTCCTCCCACGTTACAAAGACAAGCGTCTGGAGCATTTCTCCCCAGGCCTCCGCTGAAAATTGACTTTGTTCCAAGTCGGACTTTCCTGGTAAACAATGTTAAATAAATAAATGAATAAAATAAAATCAGACTGAGGAAAGAAAGGGTCTAAATTCAAGCTTGGCTGTACTTCAGGATCCATCATATCTATGCTGGCCTTTGTTCCTTTATTGCTTGTGTAATGTGTTATAATCACAGTTCTCATGCATATAAATATTGAGAGGTGACTTCCTTAGCACCCTCTACCCTTTAGGAATAAGACCAGTGCTTTGAATGATGCCACTTTTTGTTCACTTGAAAAGTATCAATGCATTTGAACAGTAGGTCATTAAGTCCCCAGAAGTGTAGCTGCATGTTAACATGGGCATAGGGAACTGCCTCCCTTTGCTCCCCCCCCCACCCCAAGCAATTGGCTGATCACCAGCTAGGGCTGAAACAGTCTGAATGGGTGTGAGAGACCATGTTGCAGCAGTTGACGTTTTACTGGTGCCAAGCCTTTGGCTGCCCCCAGGATAACCCCTTGGTGTCACCCTTGAGTACCTCCCAGTTATATTGTAACTGACATCACATTATTTGTCAGATACTTTTGAGTCTTCTGTGCCTTCAATGACTTACTAGGGAGGGAGCAAGATCTGGCTTTCACTCACCAACCAAAGAAAGCATTCTATGTTACAGTCTTTAGCGGTTACTTTCTGCACCTTGTTGCTCTCTGCAGAAGCTTTGAAAGTTTACTCAAGAAAGAAAAAGGAGTCTTGTCTTGTGCAGCCTGCAAAACCTGTTATATTAGTGATAACATGTTAGTACCTGGAAGCATTTAAACATTGGCCCTACACTGCATAAGATGAGTGATTGGTTAGTTCCCCCTTCCAAAATGCACAGCTTTTGTTACTAGACATGCATAAGCATATTCATATGCTGTCCATTGTAGGGCTTAAAAATAATAAATTGTCTACTTTCTCCCCCCCAAAAGTGCTGGAAGTTCGTATGCCAAAATGTTATTTTTTTCAGCTGCCTTGGGTCTGTAGGATTTTGATTGCTTTTACGAATGTGTCTTTTCCATATTTTCTTGCTTAGCAAGCTTCAGAACAGCTGTTCGCCATCTGACTGAAAAACCCAGGAAGATTTAGAAAAGCCCTTAACACTGCATTACCAGTGGGGGGGTCCTTATGACAACCTGTACCTTTAACACATATCCTTTTGCCAGGACTATGCCCACTGATAACTGCTTTTACATGGCAGCATGGCATAAGATTCCTTAGTTCTGTGATAAGCTGTGCTGGGCTAGATTTAGGGTAACACATTCCAGTCGTCTAAGTTGGACCTCTAAAAGAAGAGCAGGGTGGTAGGTGTAGATTAGTGTGTATATTGAACCTAGTCAGCCCCTGTAGCTAGATAGCATTTGCATGTACATTACTGAGCACGTGCGAGATCAGTTCCATTTTGTGTAGTCAGCCAGTGTGGATGTAAGCTTGAATGGAAATGCACATAGTGTGTGTATGTTAGAAGTAATGAATCAGTCAGTAAGCATATGAAGTTCAAAGTATATGTGCAAATTACAGCTCCTGATGTGTGTTTGTATAATAAATTACTTAAATGCATTCCATGCCTCAGTGTCTCATTTGAATACATGAGACATGAGACATGGTATTAGAATGGGATCCGAAGTTGAAGCAGCTCGCAAACAGTGAAGCACATAGAAGTGGAGCAATATCCAAGAGTGAACTCACAAACAGGCCAGCGATTATTCAAAGATACTTAAATTCGCTTTAAATGATTTTCAGTTGCTAAACATGCTAATTTCCGAGAAACTCAAAATGTCCAAAACAGCGACATATGATTAAAGTGTTTGAAATAATCTCTGAAGTGTTTAAAATGTTTGAAAAAGCTAAAATGTCTGGATTTTTTCACAATGTACAACTTTTTTGCAGCACCTAAGAGTTTTTGAAGTGTCCAAGATATTTCCAGTGTTAAAATAAAGCATGTTCACAGAGATTGTTGTGTATTTAAGCAAAATTACAAGTACCAGGTCTATGCTTATGTTTAAAAGCAATTTGTTATGGCAAAGGGGTTTCACAGACCTGAACCGCTGATGTTTGTTAATAATATTGCTAAGAACTAAGTGTTTGAGCAAGAATATGATATTTTCATACAGGCTGCATTTTCTGATAAAGATGCATGTACAAAAACATTTATACTTCTCAATTTAGCTGGCTCAGAGGCCATTGAGTGAGAACATTCATTTGTGTATGCACCTGCCGTGTATGCAGGGAAGCAGAGCTGCCATATTGCGATACAAGCTGAAACATGGGAAGAGCCTGAGTGCTTAAAATGTAAATTTAGAGGGTTTACCATCAAATGTTTGAAAGTTAGTTTACAGTTGTTCAGATGGTCGAGGATACAGGTCCAAAATTTGAAAATCCCAAGTTGAAATTACATCACCTTTGGAATGCTGAGAAGCAGCTTGCATTGTGATTTTAAGTGATGCTGTTTACAACTGGATCATACTACAGTGCGGATCGTGAAAATTACCCTTCTACTCACTGTAGTGCGATCTCAGAGATGAAATATATAATTAGCAGGGGGTGTGGGGGGCACAGCCCCCCATATTTTGAGTGCAGGAGGACTTGTCCTACACACATTTTGTAGGAGGGGGTGGCATCTCCAGACATCAAGATAAATTGGGTAATGTTGATAATGTCGATTTCAACATTACCGAGTTAGTGTGAAGAAACTGGTATAATTTTCATTCATTTGGTTCGAGTAAGTCATTACTCGAAGGAGAGATTTCCAGAATTTTAATAGTCAACCATTTAGAGAAATTTGTAACCCTCAAATGAATATTACAATGGAAAGGCATAAATTGTACATAAATCAAAAGCTTGGTGAAACTATTGCTGCCTATATTACCGACTTAAGAAATAAAGCATAAACATGCAGATTTGTTGATCCAAGATAAGAGTTGATAAAATGCATTCTTGTATATGGTGTTTATGATGCATTGAGAAAGATTCTGCTTTGAGATAGTGAATTACTTTTGAGCAAAGCCATTGAGATTTGCCAAGTATATGAGATGACAAAAAAGCATACAGATATGCTTACGAATGAGAAAAGCATGTTTGCAGTATCTGCGAATGTTGATAGTGTACAGCAGAAAGTTAAGGTGAAAAGGAAATATAAACCAAAGGGAGAGACCGTCATGAACCTTAACGGGAAAAGTGTTTCGTTTTTGGCCAGCAGTATCATATATGTAATAGTGGAATCATTTCAAAAGGATTTCTACAGTGTTGCATATTTATATTAAAAGAGTGTCTGAAGAAGCAGGTAAATTACATAGCGACTGTAGCAAACTCTAAGAGCTGTGAGCAAATGTTCTATGCTGATGGTGTCTTTGTGCTTGATGAAACAGTTAATACAGTAGACCATCGGCTGTCAGCAGAGTGTGAAATATTTTGTACTGTGCAAATTAATGGGAACCTGTAAAGCTTAAAGTAGGCACTGGATCTAAGTGCAACGTTATGTCAGCGCAAATGTTTGCTAGAGTAAAAGCTGGTGAGAAACTTGATTCAGCAAATTGTGCACTAATTGCTTATGGTGGTGAAGAGATTCAAACTGATGGTGCAGTAGTCCTTTCATGCCATTCTGATGGAAACCACTATGACTTGCAGTTTTATGTAGTCAAAAGACACATGCAGTCACTGTTAGGCCCCCAGTCTGAGAATGGGACTGATGTCATTTAATAGAGGTTCACCATATAAGTAGGAGTAACAATGGTAGTTTTAAACAGAATATTTTTAGTGAATATGCTGATATTTTCAAAGACGAGCTTGGTAAACTTCCAATCACATATTCCATGAAGTTAAACCATGGAGTAAGTCCAGTTGTCAGACCAGCATGGAAGATTCATGTAGCAATGCAGAGTCAAGTAAAAGCAGAAATAGACAAAATGGTACATGTAGGTGTCCTTACTCCAGTAGAAGAACCAACTGAATGAGTGTCCTCCATGGTCGTAGCTCATAAGAAAAGCTCAGATGATATTTGAATACGTGTTGATTCAAGTGACAAACAAAGCACTTAAATATCCTCATCATCTGATGTGTACACTAGAAGAGGTAGCTGCTCATGCCAAATTCCACTGTTTTTTCAGTCTTAAATACAAGAAGCTCCTTTTGGCAAATTTTGCTGGATTGTAAATCTTCATTGTTAACTACAGTTAGCATATCATTTGGTAGATACAGATTTTTGAGAAGCCATTTGGAATCAATTCTGCTAGTAAAGTCTTTTAGCGTGTGATGGAACATTTTTTTATGGTTATCCATGTGCTATTATAGTAGACATTATTGTTGGAGGCAGTGGTGAAGACTATCATGATAGAAATCTCAGGAAAGTTCTAGACAGCGCACATGAAGTAAATCCTAAACTGAATCCTCAAAAATGTAATGTTCAGCTGAAAGAAGTTACTTATCTGGGTCATTTGTTTACCAGTTCTGGCTTACAACCAGATCCATCCAAGCAAACAGCAATTGTGGAAATGCCAGTTCCAGAGAATTTCACATCTTTACAACATTTTCTAGGTATAGTCAACTATTTAGGAAAGTTCATCCCAAACTTGAGTGAGCTTTCTGCACCATTATGTGAGCAGACATGCAAAAATGTACACTGGTCCTGGCTGGAACCTCACCAAAGAGAATTTGATATACTGAAGCAGAAAATTGCCAGTCCTTCCACCTTGAGATATTATGATGTTTACAAACCTGTAACTCTTTCTTGTGATGCTTCAGAGTATGGCCTTGGTGCAGCATGTCTTCAAGAAGGCATACAATTGGCCAATGCATCAGGAACTTTAAATCAAACAGGTATGCATTATGCACAAATAGAGAAAGAACTTTTGTCAGTAGTGTTTGCATGTTTGAAGTTCAAATAGACTGATCACCAACCACTAGTGACAATTTTGAAAAAGCCAATGCATACAGCCCCAGCTCCATTGCAACGCATGAAGTTAAAATTGCAAAAGTACAATTTCAATATTGTTTCCAAAAAGGGCAAACACTTGTATTTTGCCGATGCTTTGTCACGCACACCCAGATAAATGACAGAGCAGCATGAAGATGAAACAGCAGACTTTGAAGTCATTGAAGTCAGAAATTTGTCATCACAGCTTGATGAACTAAGAAATCACACAGTTTCAGACGCAATTCTCCAGAAGCTAAAAAATGTTACCAGTCAATGATGTCCAACACGACAAACCAGTTTACCACTTGCCATTCAACAATATTTTCCTTACAGAGATGAGCTCATTGTAATGAAATATATAGACAAGGAAACTCTAGCATGTTCATTTTGCAACAGCATCAAACCACATCAGCAAAAATAACTTCAGCTACACCAGATTCCTGAATTACCATAGTCGACAGTTGCAACTGATATTTTCAAATGGAATGGTCAACATTACTTGGCATTAGTGGACTCGTACTCATATTAGTTTGAAATTGACCTACGTCCTAACTTGATGTCCAACACAGTCATTACAAAATTGAAGAGACATTTTTCTCTCCATGGTAGTCTGCACAAAGTCATGTCTGACAATGGTGCACAGTTTACTAGTCAGCAGTTCAATAGATTTGCTAAGATGTGGGACTTTGTTCATATTACCACTAGTCTTGAGTATCCACAAGCCAATGGTTTAGCTGAATGTGCAGTTCAGAGTGCAAAGCACTTGTTGAAGAAATCAAAGAGAGATGGTACCAATGTTTTTCTTAACTTATTCAATCTCAGAAACATTCCTTGAGACAGCTTACTTGGTTCACCTGCTCAGAGACTGATGTCCAGACAGACTAGAACAACTCTTCCAATCAGCAAACAATTGTTAGTACCAAACACAAAAAACAACAGAGTGGTCAAGGCTCAACTTTTGAGAAAACAGTCACAAAGGTTGTACTATGGTAAGAGCAGTAAACCCCTTAGACCATTACTACAAGGAGAAGTTGTGAGAATGCAAACATCCAAAGGATATGACCAAGTGAGAATCATGAAGAACATTTATGAGAAACTGAGATCTTGCATCATACAATCTGAAGGAATGGATTTCAGAAGGAATCATAGACATGTGTTACCTGTCTCTGAACCAGTGACACAGCAGGTTGCCTCTGCCGACTACTCTAATTCCCAGAGTGACTTGTCAACTGATTGAATTAAAAAGGACAGTGTGCTTTCTTCAAACAGCTTTGATGTAAACCCTGATATTCCAGTTTTGAAAGAATCCCCAGAGACTGGCCCTGTTGCTAAACCCAGTCAGAATGTCTATGTAACTAGGTTGGGTAGAATTTCCAAACCAAATCCTAAGTACACACCAACTTGGATTTGAAATCAGTTTTGTTGAAATGTTGAAATAATGTGTAGCTCTTAAATGTATCTTTGTTCTTGTATTTGCAATGCCTAACAAAATTAAAGAGGGAAGATGTAGAGCAATGTGCATATTGAACCTAGTCAGCCACTGTAGCTAGGTACCACTTACATATAAGTTACTGAGCATGTGCGAGATCACTGCCATTTTGTCAGCCAGTGTGGATGTAAGCTTGAATGGAGATGCACATGTGTGTTAGAAGTAATGAATCTGTCAGTAGGCATATGAAAGTTTGAAGTATATGTACAAATTACAGCCCCTGATGTGTGTTTGTAGAACAAACAACTTAAATGCATTACATGCCTTAGTGTCTCATTTGAATACAGGAGACATGTGACAGTAGGTCTGGTTTTATTGTTTAGGATATGTAGAATGCCTTCCCTTATTCTTCCACTAATCCTTCTAAGTTCTACAGTTTAAGAGAAGAATGGCAACTAGGTGACCAACCATCCTTTACCAGACACCTTCCATCAGATTCTTTGTTTCTTAACAAGAGTCCTGCACAGTCCGAACATAAAACCAGTCTTCACGGTCTCCTTTAGGCAGTGTTGATGAGTGAGCAGTAGGTAATCACTTTAATGTCAGTTTTGTTTACTTTGGGCATAAAATAAAAAGTTTTTGATTAAGCATCTTTCACAGCATCTTCATTTGGTAGATCAGTCTCTTGGAGGAGCATCCTCATCCGATATATCAGTCTCTTGGAGGAGTTGCTGTTGTCATGCATCCTTAGTCTGTGCTTGCCAAAGGGGCAGATTCTGTCAAGGTAATTGGAAGAACATTCAGCTCCCTCCTTTCTTTCTTTTAGCACCTTTCTTTCTTGTGTGTAAAATTTGTATGAGTTTATGAGGGGCTTGTTCAATTCTGGAATTGACTGAGTTCAGCATTAACATCAGTTATGTGAAGTTTATCCTCAGGTGCTGATACAACTAGCCTCACTGTAGGGCTTTAAGGAACACTGGCACATCAGCAACAACAATCCTGGGAATTCCTTGACAAACTTGGAAACAATTTATTCACAGAGGGCTTAATATCTGTGTAGAACAGTGTGTGTGTGCTGTGTCTTTAAGATTAAGAAACATCAAGGAATGAACGTGCATATATAAATAGCGAGCACGTGCTATACTGAGTGCCATTTTGAGAGTGTAGCCAGAGAGTGAACATGTATGAATGTAATAGCCACTTTGTTTTTAAGTTTACCTAAGTTAAAGTATTAAACCTTAATCCTGATGTGCTTATACAGAATAAACCTGCTTGAACAGAACCGAAGTCTCGTCTTTTGTGTCCTGAGTAGACAAATGACAATCTGTAACCCCTGATGTTATTGATTTTTCTGTCACCCTGTCACACTCAGTGATTAAAATATTTTAAGGAGGGTGTGGCTAGAACTGAGTTTCTTTCCACCAATGACACCATATTAGTAGAATTTATGGAGCTTACCCTTAAGAAGAAGCCGCAGTGGTGTAGCGGTAGCGTTGTCGCCTCAAAGCAAGAGGTTCTCCCGTTAGATTCTCAGCTGGAGATCCTTCTGTGTGGAGTCTGCATGTCCTCCCCGAGGTCGAGTGGTGTTCAAAAGACATGCGTGAATTGGCGTGCCTTCGTTGAAGGTTGGGTGGGCTGGCATCTCGGCACCATAAAAATCATTAGCGGACCAGAGTTCCGCTGTGGCGACCCCTAACCGAGAAAAGCCGAAAGGAAAACAACAACCCTTAAGAATAATTTCCCCTACTTTGAAGGTGAATTCTTTTAGCAAAAGCAAGGTTTGGTGGCTATGGGGGAAGTTTCCCCCCCATATATGCTGACTTGGTCTTATGGGTCTGGGAGAAGTATATCTTTAACTCCACATATGTGGAGTGTTGGATTTCCTCCACCAGACTTTTGGACATTTCCATCTTATGGTAGGGGATCAAGGAGAAACTAAACAAATCTATAGAATATATTGATACTGTCATACCCTTTTTTGAAATTTACCCATCATTTTTCCAGTGAAGAAATACACTTTCTAGATGTGACTGATATGAAGAACAAAACAACTAAAACTTTTACTTCAGCAGGAAGACAAAAATGATGTACTTGCCATAATATATCTGTGTTGTCTTCTTCCATCCTGTTCAACCCATGGGTTTTTTGATCGGACTTGGATCTGAAGCTGGTTTTTGTAGAGTCTTCAGCCCAAAAGCTCCATCTCCTCTAGTCATAAGTACCCTGCCCTTCCCCTTCTTTCCTCTGACTGAGTTTGCCTCTGACTGCCCCTCAAACAACGTATCAAATCTGACTAACATGTTAACAAAATGTTACAGGTAAAAGTACAACACAAAAGGACTTGTGCAGGGTGGCTCATACACCAGGCCACCAGACCACTCAGGAGGACCCAGCTAACCAATGTGACAATTTGAAGGGGGTATGGAGGGGAGGGATGGTAGAACTGAATGGAAGAAAACAACATGGATCTATTGTTATGTTAAGTACGCAACATTTGTATCTCATGTTGTCTCGTCCATCCAGCTTCAACCTTTGGACAGAGTCCCCAGCCAGAGATAAACCCAGAGACACTAGGAGAGAACACTGCAAAATGGTGGAACTAAATGATGCTCTTGACCTAAGCTGAACATTTGGATTGTAATGGGAGACAAAGATATGAGTGCTAGACCGACAGCTGCAGCACAAATATCAGTTGAAATCTACAACAAAAAGGCAGCTGAAGAAGGCACTGCTGAAGTCCAGTGACCTCTTGGCTTTGTAGTTAAGGCCCTTCGAGTACACAAATGAAGTACAGTTGGAGAGCCATTTGGATAGGGTTACTTTGAATATGGTAAAACAAACAAGGTGACTGTCTGTACGCAGACTTGTTTAATATTAAGTACAAAAACACAACTTGTTTTTGTAGTTAATATTAAACAAGTCCGCGTACAGACAGAGTCGCCTTGTTTGTTTTACCAGTTTACAGTTTCTTTTACTTTTGTTACTTTGAATATGGACTTCCCAATCCTCTACTTAAAAAAAGAAACAAGCAATTCGGCAGATTTTCTAAAACATTTAGTTCTATCCAAAAAAAAAAAAAAAATGTTAATGCACATCCAAGCAATGAAGCAAATAATCTACCTTGTCATTGAAATTTGAAAAGAAGACTGGTAAATTAATTGGCTTGTTCAAAGTAAACTCCGTGGTGACCTTGGGGACAAAGGAAGGATTTGTCGTAGGAGAAATTCTGTCCTTTTGAAAAATCAAGTAAGGGGGAAAATAGGATAATGCTTGCAGCTCAGGTACCCTTATGGCAGAGGTAACAGCCACAAGAAGTCGTAGGAGAAATTCTGTCCTTTTGAAAAATCAAGTAAGGGGGAACATAGGATAATGCTTGCAGCTCAGGTACCCTTATGGCAGAGGTAACAGCCACAAGAAAAAAAAAAAAAAAAAAGTCTTTCATGACAACTTTAAATATATAGTTGCTGAAGGTTCAGAAGGTGGAACAGCAAGCACTTGTAGCATCAGGGAAAAATCCCACAGGTACCAGATCTCCAATAGCTGGATAGCTGGCTGCAAGAGCTACTAAAAGCATATTAACTCTGCCAGTGTGGAAATTGGAAGTGGCAGACAATTGCACCTTAATGGTAGAATAACTCAAACCAGACTGAAAATGACCAGCCAAAAAGTCTAGGATGTCATAAAAGGGGGCTGAAAAAGCATCCACACTTTTGGAAGAGGCCATTATAGAGATACAGTTCCACTTACTAGCACCTGCCTTCCTAGGGAAAGGCGTCTGGGATGATAAAAGAATATGCACAACTCTGTCCGAGAGCTTGGGATTCCTGGCCATCACTGGAATTGGAGGAACTGTGTGGACAATTTGAGCAGCAGAATCACTGCAGGATGGGAGATCAGATCTGGAAGTGGATGCAGTACCCAGGGAAGATGCAGATGAGGCCAAAGGAAGGGGGACCATACTAGTCAAAGCCAGAGTGGGGCAATGAGGATAATTGCCACTTTGCAATGAGCTGTCTTCTGAATAAACTTGATTATCAAAGACATCAGAGGGTCGGGGTACAAGAGACTCAGAGGCCAAGTAATATAGAAGAGCATCCCAGGATGACTGTCCCTCAGAAGGGATCAGAGTGTAAAAACTGCACTTCATGTTGGATGAGGAGGCAAAAGAATCACAGCAAGGGGTACCCTGGTAACTGAAAATCTGGGCTGCTGCTTTCAGTTCAGGAATCATTCTTGAGGCAGAAAAATGTTCTTGCTCAAACTGTCTGCCAGAATGTTGGATTTCCTCAGGATGTGCATTGCACTCAGAAACTGCTGAAAAGACAACACCCATTAACAAACCCCCATGGTCTCTTGACATAGGAGATAGGAGTTATTTCCCCCTTACTTGTTCCTGTACCAAACCCCAGATGTGTTGTCGATTTGGATGCAATCACACCCTTGGGGAGAAAGCCCTGAATGGCCTGCATCACTAGGAGATCAGAACAAATGAATTACACAGATCCCTAGCCATTAAAGTTAATCACCTTTGTGAGGAGACCTTCGGTACTATATGGAATCCAAATCCTGACTTAACTACATCACAAATATTACAATCCTTGAGTTTAAGATAAAGCAGAACATATACCAGTTTCTTAAATATGCTAATCAGTCATCTCATTTCCAAAACATTGATGTAATCTTTGGCCTTGAAGCTTTCCTTTGAAATACCCCCCACCCCCATCCCAGAAGGGTAAATGTGACCTGGAGATGGGGAGTAACAAAAGGTCACCCTCCCATGACCAGTGGTGAATCCAACCACAACTGAATGTGGAGGCAACAAATGTTTGTCAGAGAAACTGGAAAGTCCGTGGGGTGTGTGAGGTAAGACCACTGAGGTTCTAGAGTCCACTGTATGTATGACTTTTGGCTTTTTAAACCCTGGTTAGGGGTCGCCACAGCGGAACTCTGGTCTGCTCATGATTGGCAGTGGATTTTTTACGGTGCCGAGTTGCCAGCCCGACGCCCAACCTTCCACGAAGGCACACTCATTCACGCCCGCACCTACTTGCATGTCTTTAACGTCACTCGACTGTGGGGAGGACATGCAGACTCCACACAGAAGGCGCTCCAGCCAAGAATAGAGTGGGAGAACCTCTTGCTGTGAGGTGACAACGCTAACCGCTGCACCACCACGGCTCTAGTGTTGTAGAGTCCTCTGTAATATGCTCATATGGAGCCTTGTTAGAGGAGCTAAACAGACAGAAGCTGCCATATGTCCAAGGAGCAGTAGAAATGCAGCCATAGAAGGTTTGGGAACCTGGAGAATGTGGGGCACATACTGGCGAAGGGAAGTTGGCCTGGATAATGGAAGTTTGGCTAAGAGATCAAATGGCAACCTGTAAATTCCAACACTCGTACTAGTTCCAGACTGGACTTTTCATGATTCATGGTAATGTATAAGGACAGACACAGGTAGAGTAAAGAATCTCAAGCCTTGATGAAAGTTGCTTTTGTGGAAGCAGTGAGGAACCAGTCATCCAGGTATGGAAACACCAGGAATCCCTGCAGTCAGCAGCAGACTGCTACTACCACCATGCATTTGGTGAACACGTATGGATCTGTGGTGAGACTAAAGGACAGAGCTTGGAACTAGAAATGATTGGCCTCCAGCAAAAAGTGCAGAAATCTTCTGGAATGCCTTGCTATCTTTATGTGATGGTAGGCATTCTTGAGATCTGGTGAGCACAAAAGGATATGGTGACTGGAGCTTGCAGACCATGATGTACTCTCCAAGACTGCAAACGAGATCTGAGGAGGAAAGGGGAGAGCAGATTACAATGGATAGAGCAGGCTGAGCTTTCAGGCTGAAGTTTCTGGAATGGCTATCTTTGGATCCAAGTTGTATCTGATAACCCACAGGATGAACCCGGATGGAAAAGACATCAGATCTGACATTTTCTAATTCCTACTTCCACTGTACAGGTAGCCATCCATTTATACAAAAAGAGCCTAGACAGGGGACAGTTTCTTAGCCTGGCCAGGATAATATCAAATTAAAACAGGTTTTTGACAGAGATGGCATTATCTGGGGAGGGCCACAAAGTTTTTGCCATTACTTGGACAACCAAAAATATGTGAAAATAGTAACAAATTGGGATCTTTCACTGACAGGCTCATTGAAAAGGCTATGATCCTGAATTACAACCAAGACTCCTGAGCAAGTAAGCATAGTTTAAACACCAGTTAGAATATTTTTTTCTAACTTTCCTGAGGTAGGAAATAGACTAGGTAAGAAACCCGTTTTTGTATACAAAAGAGCTAAACATCAATGAGAAGCTGGAAAAAAACTAAAAAAGCAAGTAAACCTTTCTGAGAAAAAAGCAGGAACTTACAGATGTGGCCACAGCCATCATTGATGTACAGGCAAATGGGTGAACAATAAGAGCTACAAAATCTTATAAATAAGTAAAGGGATCAGGGTTGCCAGATTTCCAGACCCCCAGGTAGGGACAAAAAAAAAAAAAGGTCTCTCATGACAAGTGAAGACCAAAAAAAAAAAAAAAAAAAAAAGGTCTTTAATGCGGAACACAGTTCCACATTAAAGAACTGAGCTCACTCAGTAACTCTGCACTAAACACGGAGCTTCTCGTGTTTAATGCATTGCAGTTTCGCATTCAACACAAGTAGCTCCGTGTTTAGCGATTTTTGATTGGCCTGTATACCGGCATATGGGCCAATCAAAATCGCTAAACGGAGCTCCGTGTTTAATGCGAACACAAACTCCGTGTTTAGCAATTTTTGATTGGCCCGTATGCCAGGTATACGGGACAATCAAAAAAAAAAACAAACAAAGCGGAGGCTGGCCGGGATTTAAACCGGCAGGGCGGGAGTCGGGATCAGGCTGCTGATCTCGGGACAGTCCCGCCCAAATAGGGACGTCTGGCAACCCTGAAAGGGATGATCTACTTCACGAAATGCAAAATCGTTATCTCCTTTTTATGTTGAAAAAAATGAAAAGTTTTAGGAAAAGTATATACAAAAATGTATACAGTATAACCAAAAAGGAGAAAATGCTGTTTACAGACTTATGTTATTAAGCAACACAGAAGGATATTTGTTTTACATCTAGGAAGATGTCTCAATTGACCATGGGGGCTGGTCTTAGAAGATGAGAACTGATGTCAGTGAGCTTGTATGGCAGCAGAAATACCCCAAAGGCTAAATGACTGCATTTCCGTTATCAGTATCTTAAAATGAGATCTGCAAAGTTATAATGTATTTTAGCAAGAGACTATTTTTAACTGTGACTTGATACCATTGGGATATTTCTAAAAACAGTTTCTATTACTACTTTTACTTTGACTGCTTTACATTCATCTTTTTTACCACTTATATTCCACTGGTTAGTATTTTGAATGATTTTTATCCTGTTGCCTTTAAATTTAAAGTACCATTATGTCACATGACTATTTTATGATCTACATTTGCATGTCTGCAATTAGTATTCAGTTCTGAAGGAGTCCTTTAGCTGGACTAAAGTGTTAAACTGTTGAATAAAATTGAAATTTGTTTCTACTGAGTCCTGTTTGTGGTTCCAGAGTAACCTCATCCTGTGGTGACCTTTTTCAGACTCTGCCAACACACCAAAAACTGCAAGCCCTTAGAGTAACTGCAAGCCACTTTAAACTAGCCAGTTAACAGCACAATTTGGGAGTTTTGAGGAAAAACATATTTCTTGCAGAAATTCCACATGGACATGTGATGTGCAGACTCCGTGCTGCTAGCAATAGGAGGGCTGAACTGAACACCGGACCCTGGATATCTGGAAAAGTGGATCTCTGAAGATGAGAGTGGTGCTTTGTACCTATATGACCTTTCTCCTGCAAAGATCCAAATTGTTATGGACAGCTGGGTCTGGAGATTATCTTCTGTAAAGATTTGTGGGCAGTGTCTGGCGTTTAAAACTCAGAGTCCCTGAGGCAGCTATACAAGTTAAATTAGTCAGTTGTTTGTCTCCTGCTGTGAAGCGGGGGAGACTACTCTGCTGGTTTGCACTCCTTGGTGGGTAAGCAGTTCTGTCCTCTATGCTCTTGATTTGTTCTGCATGCCAGGGCTAACTACAGTTAAGTCTGTTCCTTTTTCCAAGAGGCTTTTTCCAGTATTTGCTTGGTTTGCCCTTGGCAGTTGAAGTCCTTTGAGTACTCATAGGTTCATAGGTGATTACTAAACTAATGGCCCCAGGGTGCCTTTGTAAGCCTATCCATGCTTTCCAAATGTATCTGATAAGTTTTGATACTCTAGGGTTATTTTAAGGGGTATATGTAGGCTTGGGCATGGGTGGTCAAGCATTACAGGCTATCTCTGTCCAATACAGACATAGGTGCCAGACCATGGGTAAATTTCCAATTCCCTAGTCAATGGTCTAAGTTAAGATTGAATTGGGTTAAGGAACAACTCTGGTTCACATGGACGGAAAAGCCTGTTCCACAGAAGATGTAGTCACTGAGCTACATACCTGTCCCTCAAGCATATCCTATATATGCTGCTGATGAGTTTTAGGTTCCTAGATTGGGTAATTCTGATGTTATTTGTTTTGTGGGTGTGCAACAGGTCCATCAGAGCAGGATCAGAGGATGCTTTGTAGGTCAGGCATAGATCGCTTCTTGGCAGTCTGTAAGAGCCCAAGTATAGGGATAAGGCTTTGAGGCAGCCTGCATAGGACTTGTTTACAACATTTATTCTTTTTGTGAAGAACCTCTGTGGATGCTCCTCTTGTTGCAAATGCTTGGTCAGGTACATACTGAAAGGGGCGTTGTACTCAATGATTGGGATGATGTGAGCCAAGTACAGCAGAACATTGATATCCATACCACACCCTTGCTTATAGGGTAGGCAGAATAGAATGATTTCCTTACTACCTGTAAGCACATGATGTCGAAGGCCAGGTTGCTGTTATGCTTCCCTAAATCCCTGACTACAAGTTTCCATTTCCCGACATTTTTGTGGCTCTGGAGCTTTTCCTGTCTTAGAAGTCTTTTTTTACAAAACTCAGGTTTTCTACTAATCCTGGTGTTGTTCTGTGGCTCCTTTCTTCCTGGTAGCTTCCATGGGAATGACCCTAACCAATGAAGACATTAGAGGATCCTCAATCTTTCATATAGTAGATGACTTTGTCGATCAAGTGATACAGTAAAAAAAAAAAAACAACATTCATTGATAAGTCAGGGGACCATCTATCCATCATGGCAGTAATACTTCCCTGTAGGTTTGACAACTCTCTGATGATATATCACTTGGTACCAGTGCAAGTGCCTCATCTATATTATTGGTTTTGATTAGGAGGGAGGAGGATACCTGCCAGTGATAGTGGTGGAAGTGTTGCAGTAGGACCTCTATGCATTGCCTTTACACGTCTTAGCTGAGTAACTTGCTCTTGGACATCCCATTGAGGGACTTTGTAGTAGGTTCTCTGGCTTGAGTGCTTCTGCAGTTGCAGATCCTGTGGGTTTCCATAAGCTGATGAAGGTTCTGTCCATCTGCCCCATTTCCAGAAGGTTGCCTTCATTGGGCCATAAGTTAGACATATGAGTGTAGGTTGGTCATGCCTGCTGAGAGGGCATAGAAGGTCTAGGTCTTACAACCTTTCCATATTTTTCCTCACCTAAAAACAAAGTTCAGAGAAGAAAGACCAAAACTCATTGTCATTATTTGTTGTTGAAGAAAAGCTTGGTGTCAGGCACTGTGGTCCTTGGCAGTTTAGAAAACCTTTCTAGTACATGCCAAAGAAGCTCTCACAGTTGTTCTACTTAAAAGAACAGCTCCTAGCTTGCATCTTTTGTCTGACTTCCTCACAGGAATTTCAGATGTGAATGAAGTCATCAAGAAGCCTTCCATTTGTGTAGTATATTCTGCTAAGTGGAAAAAGTTCTCAGCTTGAGTCAACATTTGTCTTGTGCTACCCAATGCAGTTACTCTGAAAGGTTATTTTGACCCATTTTGTATGATTTTGGTCTTAGGTATTCCATGGTCAAGGTTCATGTCTCTGGCGTTTCAGCATTTCTTGTCCTTTGGAGAGCAGGATTGTAGCTGGTTAATCAGCTCCTTAAAGGAGTTCTTAATGTGTTCTCATTTGAAGAATCCTTCTTTTCCTTTAACCTATAATTTTATGACTGAGAAACCTGACAGCCCCCACCCCACCCACTTCAGCCTTTAGGTTCTGCTTCTCTTGAGATTTGTCTTCTGAAAAATGTTTTTTTTTGCGGCTATCAACTCTTTCTTCAAGTTCTCAGAGCTTTAGACCATCATTAATATGTGAACTTATTTGTTCTTTCACATACTCTCTTGAATGCAGTTTCAGAATCGTCCTTAAAGCAGTCCAGACATCACCTTGTTTTCCTTTCAGGAGAAGAAATGAAAGAAGAAAGAAGCCCTCAAATCCTAGATGTACAGTGACAACTCAGATTCTCTCTGAAGCAGATCCATGGGTTCTGTAAGGCAAAACAATAGTCTCCTGTGCTCCCAGAAAGGATGTGCTGGCAATTGCTAAGCAACCTTTATCAAGTCGATTACTAGCTACAGTGCTTTTGTCTTCAAGTGACCAACTGCCTTTTGGAAAATTCTGTTCCTGAATGCTACTCCATTAGGGGTATGGTTTCTAGTTTTTGCTTCAAAAACTCCTTAGTTGCAGACAGTTGTGTGACAGCCACTGGGCATTTGTACGTGGAAACACTTCACAATGCTGAATTTCCGAAAGATTGAATTTCATATGGCCGAGACCATTTGATCGAAGTTTCGGAATCTCGACATTGTGAACAGAGATCTGCATACAGCGCAGAATGGGAGATTTCCCTTTTCCTCTCTGTAGTGCGATCTCGGAGTTTGTTTAAGTAGCGGGGGTGTGGGAGGTGCAGGGGGGCTTGCCCCCCTGTGATAATGGAGAGAAAGGTTGTTTTTTTTTGTTTTTGTGAATTTATTTTACAATGTTGAGGTTCTGAAAGTTTGATCATATGGTCTCGGCCGTATGAAATTCGATCTTTCAGAAACTCGGCATTGTGAAGTGACTCCTTTGTACGTACATATAGTAACCACTGCTGTTTAGACTGTTACTTCAGGAGCCACACATCCTTTGGCTCTGAAGTGTTACAGGTTTTGGTCTCCTCAGCTTTCTCCTTTTAGCCCTTCTCCAGCCTCCAGGAGGTCTGTTTATACTTTTGGGTTTCTTCCTATGTATGCAAAAGTAATCAGAAGGACTCTCAGTTTTAGATTTTGCAGATATATGCTCACTGTATTATGTTGCCTTTTGAAGAAACCCTTGGTAAAAACTTATTGCCATCCCAACATTCCTCTGTACTTGGATGGCAGTTCTGTTGGTCAGCTGAGATTTGAGGCTCCTGTAAACTAGTTAGTATCATACTGTTCTTTTGTTGTTTTGTTTGTATTCCTGCCTTACAGGTTATACTCAGTGGATGGGAGTGAAATGATGGGTGCAAGAACACAGTGTACTTTCCTAATGTGGTGCATGTCATCACAGTGTGCAAAGATAGGAGGCAAGTGCACCCTGGTGTGGAGATGGACAGGAGGAGAAGTACCACATTTGTATTACAATAAGAAGTTCTCCCTGTCAGATCAGCTGATAAGGTGAATATGTATATCTGCTCTGTCTCATCACGGAGTCTGCAATGGCTAGTAGTACACTGGTAGTTCTTGCTTATTTCAGTTGCCAAGTCAATGCACAGTCTGTAAAATTTGGGTCTGACTGCCACCAGATTTGGAAGACTTGGGTCTTAAGATTGTGTGTCTTAAAGGATACTTGCTGGGTTTCATTTTAATCTATAAACTTGAAGGGGTGAATTGGGTGGTGGAACCCTTTATGTAGTTTGTCATGTTGGCCAACATGTGTCACAACTGTATCTTTTACCCTTACACAAATTGAGCAGTACTGTTTTCAACACACTTTTTAACTCATTTTATTGGTAGATGTAAATCATTCTATTGTGCCTAAAGGTAGCAGGAGGGCCTAACAGTAATAACCAGCTATAGAGAAGACAACCTGTGCCCTTGAGACTTGTTGCCATCCTCTTCTCCACCCTCCCTTTGAGATCTCCTGTCCTGACAGCTCTGCAAGGGAAGTGTGGGTGTTGAACAATAGAGGAGGGGAGAAAGTCTGGTGAGGCTGTCTTCTCTTACAGGAGAATTTAGTATCCTGGCTAGTAACAGTCTGCAAAAAAAAGCTAAAATGGTCAATGCAGCAGGGGCAGCTCGTCCTATCAGACTGCAGCCCTCCCAGCAAGATAAATAACATTTCGTAAATAAAATAAAATATAAAATTATTTTAATACAATCATTTATTATCTGGCCCCTGCTTATTTAGCTCGAGACCGACTGACTCGCTGAAGTCCTGGAACTCAAACTGTGCATACTTGCCGAGTTCTGGGTAAAAAAAATGTAGTTTTTCTGTAAATCCAGATCCAGACTGCTGTAAAAGCCGTCTGGATTAATGAGCGAAGGCATCAGTGTGATGCCCAGAAATCTATGCGGTTTTGTAACCGCATAGAAATGGAAGGGGCTCGGACTGCCACATCCACAGGCACACACGTGACGTGATGGGCTGAATGGTTATTGATTAGTTCTTGCACTCTTCCTGGGCTTTATGTGCTGGGAAAAGGGCGAGAACAGTCGCAGCCGGTGGGCACTAACTGAGTCAACTTGTTTGTATATTTGCAATTTGAATTGCATAACATTGCATCGGAAATCGGAGGACCTGAGGCTAATACGGAATTTTTTTTTTAATTCGTTCAATTGGACTGTAGTGAGTGACTATTAAGCTGAGCAGACAGCTCGCTGAGAGACTGAAATAAGTAAGTGACATTTTTCTTTTCTTGGTGGAGTTGTACTGACTACAGTGATAGTCTCTTTATGCTGGCATGCTGTAGGTAATAATTGATCTTTATTCTGGCATGCCGTGTATTGACAGCATACCTTTCAACTGTCCCTGATTGACTCAAATTTTGGCTGTGTCCCTCTTAATCCCTCCTAAAATTAGTGACTTTTGGAGGAAATGTGGTGAATTACATTTGAATGATGACAATAATTGAATTAAAGACTTCTTTTACTCCAGAAAGAGTATATTAATTCTTATGTTCTGATTCTGTCAATGTCTACTCTCAAGTTAATAGCATTAATATTTTAAAAGTGTCCCTGATTCTGTTGAAATTTGTCTCTGATTGGTTGTGAGCTATGAGACAGTGTTGTGGACATGGTGCTACTACTGTCTTTGGTTTAGTGTCAACCACTGAAATCACAGCGATGTATGCAAATGTGCTGAATTGCACTTATCACTTTAAATGCAATTAATGTGATTTTGTGCAGTGCTAAATGTATTTGGATCATCAGTGCTATTTCTGTTTTCTAGTAGATATTACATTGAAGTAATGGAATATATGTGCATGCCAGTTATCACTTTAAATGCAATTAATGTGATTTTGTGCAGTGATAAATGTATTTGTATCAATGCTATTTCTGTTTTCTAGGACAGATATTACATTGAAGTAATGGCATATACTTGCATTGTTTTCTATGCATATGTATTGCTGTGTCAGATACAGTAAGCAGTTCTTGGACAGTGGTATATAGGCTGAGGGCAGCTAGATTGTAAAGTATTAAAATTTAAAAGTTCAAAAGTATTTTATTACTACATCTATTTATTTTAATACTTAAGGTGGGCAACTAATAAGTTAATTCTAAGACATTATTTTAATATTTTGTTTGTGAGGGTGAGGTTTTGTGGAAAATGCATGACTTTACAAGGGGGAGGGATGATATTTTATTTGTACTCATTCATTAGTTATCTTAATTGTATGAATTTAAGCTGCTGGGTATGCATTTCTTAAATTGTTCTGAAGAAGCCTGACAGAGTTTGGGTGAAAGCGCTTAACTACATTAACTTGTGTTTGTGTGGTCACTGGCACTGTCACTAATTTTTAAATAAATCTTTGTATCGTTCAGCCTTGGTGTTTTCAACTTCTTTAGTATGTAGGTATGTTTGTGCAAATACACTGTGGGGGTGTGTGAGATTAACTGCTCCCTTAGTTTATGAGACTACTACCAAATATTTACTTTTTGTGGGGTTGTCGTTCCCTCTCCCCTGTCATCAGTATGAAAGCTCTTAAGAGTTTGGTGAAATAAAAACAGCGATTTACTATAATATACCTCTCAACTGTCCAGATTTTTGCAAAATGAATAGATTTTTGCTTCTTATTTTTGATTTGTTCTACATAACATTTGTGGTTTTCTGACAAATCATTTAGGAATGAAGTCACTAAATAATTACAGACATTGAGTTTCAGACTTCATACCTTTCAGAAAAATACATGCAAGACCTGTTATTCTGTCAACTGTCTAAGTTTATACAAGAGCAATTTTTAGTACTGTTTGTATGTTCCGCCAATATATTTGGCCTTGTCCAAATTAATTTCCTGCATTGAGGTAAGCGCAAATAAATCATTTTATACAATTAGGTAGATCCAAACCTCTCGACTGTCCCTGATTTTAGCTCAAAATGTTGCTCTCCCCTAATAGTCCCTCTGCAAAGTGGCAAATTTGGAAGAAAATGTGGTGGGTTTACAATTAATAAATAATTGTAATGATCAGTTATAGATTACTTTTAATTTCAGAAATGCATGTAGATTCTCTTATTTTGTCATCTGCTCAAGTTAACAGTACTAATATTAAAAAACTGTCCCTTCTTTGACAGGTTACCAGCTGTATTATGTGGCTATTTTATATTTTTGCATCACATTTTTGGTCCGTTTTTCATAAAATTGTGGTTTTCTAGCAAATTAGTGGCAAATCATTACAGACTGAAGTTAGAAAATAATGACAGACATTTGAGTTTCAGATTTCATACCCTTCAGAAAATTCATACTAAAACAAGACCTAATTATCTTTCTAAGTTTATAAGAGCAGTATTTAAAAAAATTGTCCTAAATTTTGGCCATTGTCACACTTTATTTATGGCTTTGTCCAGATTTCTTGCTCTGAGGATGAGAGATAGGGCAAATGTGTCATGGCCATCACAGTCAGCCAGATACATTTCAAATTGTGACATACTTGTTGCACTCCACTCCCCCATGTAGTGACTCTGGATGTGTCCAAGCAAGGCAAGGAGCAGTTATGCAGTGTTAAATGTGCAGAGTATCCCCCCATGCCAGGTAGACACAAGTACTGCAGTGGCTTTTCATCTGTCCTTGATTTTGCAGAATGTTCTGGTTTTCTGCTATATTTTTATACTGTTGATTTATGGATGTTCATCGTGTTACACTGCTGCAGTCATCACACTTGGGTTATCCTGCTGTCAGGCGGTCCCGCAGTCGGCCAGAGTTCCAAAGTCTTGGTCCGGCGTCGGTTGCTGTCGCTTCTTCCCTGACGTCAGTGCACCAGGATTATATAAGATGCATCCGATGCCATTTTCTTCAGTCTTTCTTGCCACGCGGTGCCCGAAGCAGAAGCAGTTCGCAAGTGCCGGTCGGCTGACTCCTGAGATTTTCTAAGTCGAATTTCAGATCCGAAGTCTTCAATAAAGCTAAGTACCCCGTTGGGAAACTTTTCTCTTGCCTCAGACCGATGTCAGAAAAAGTTAATAATTGTATTTCTTGTGGATAGCAAATACCTCATAAGGACTTCCACTCTTACTGTATTCCATGCCTAGGCCCTGATCACGACGTCACTAGTTGTCGGTTTTGTGCTAGATTTAACAAACGTACTATTAAAAGACATTTTGATTTTGCTTTGCACTACTTTGGACGAAGGTTCAATTATACTATGCCGTGGGATCAACAGACGACCACAATACCAAAAAAACGCAAGGACAAGGATAAAGACAGACATCCGAGGTCCAAAACCGTCGACAAAGCCTCTTCTAGGCCAGTCGCCGGTTCTCAGTGAGGCGCTTTCGCAGCCCCCGACACCCGCTATCTCAGAGCCACAGGCCGCCTCCGACTCCCACGTGGAGACAACTAGGCCTCTGGAAACTCAAGGTATTGGGCCTATGGAAACTAATCCCTCAGATGGGTCCAGAGCCACTGAGCAGGCATCGACTTCTGAGGGTGTTTTCAGACCTTCACAGCTCACCATTAAAACTACAGCCAAGGCAAAAGTACCACTAAAGACAAAGAAACCGGTACAGCATTCTCCTGGACAAGCCTCCATGCCTAAGAAACAGATGCTCAAAATGGCCGAAGACCTCATTACTCTAATCAGGGGTTCCCATCCCCCTCCTGAGAAAAGGCCTAGGCAGGATACAGACTACGATTCCTCTGATCAGGTTTCCATTTCCTCTGATTCCTCTTCAGACCAGGGCTACTCTCTTCCCCCATATGAGGACTCTGATGCTGAAGAATCTATCCCTTCAGCCTCTCCTCCTGAGGATTATTCTTTTGGGGAAACTTTACATACCACGAGGGAGCATTTCCATTGGGAAAGTCAGGATTACTCAGAATCTAAGAAAAGGCTCAGAGATTTCCTTTTATTGCCTCAGCACAGGCCCCTGGCTATTCCGCCTGTGCTAGATATTGTGGATGATGTGTTCTCTGAATCCAACTTATCTCCCGATTCCTTGCCCCCTGCACCAGCCAAGCCAGATACCAGAGTCCCTGACTCTCACAAGTTTCTTTATAAAAACCCTTCTGCTGATCCAGAAACTATTTCCCAGGGTCCAAAAGGGGTTAAGGCTTCCATTGCAAAAAATCCAGTACCCTCTGACAGATTCCAGAGCTTTGGATAGATGGGGGAAGAAAGTATACACTTCTGCAACTTTAGCAGCAAGAGCTTTAAATTGCCAATTTCACATGCTTAAGTACCAACAATATTTAATGGCTCAATTAAAACAAAAAATGCTTGCAAGCTCAGAAGCTCCTGATTGTAAAGAAATGCAGATTTATTGCATGCAGTTGGACAGGTGGGAGAACATACTCTGCAATATGGTTTTGATTCTCTAGAGGCCTCTTGTAGAGCCGCAGTTACAGGTTCAGTGATTCGAAGGCATGCTTGGTTAAAAGAACAGAGTTTACCTGATCATGTTAAGGCAAAATTATTGGATGCTCCTTTACAGCATAATACCTTGTTTGGTGTTAAGGCAGAAGAAGTGTTAAAGAAAATGGAGGATAAAGCTAAATCTATGCAAACAGTCAAGGATTTCTTACAGGTACAGCCACCTCGATTTAGCAGAAATTGGCCTACAAAAAAATTGGTCCTTTCCAGTGTCAGACAGACCACAGAGAGGCAGATACAGATGCTCAAGAGGCAGATCTCAACCCCAAGGCTCAAACAGATGACAGTGGGGCACCTCAACCCCAAAAGGAGGTGAGGACAAGTCTCAACCTTACAGGAAACAGTCACAATGACTTTCCCTTTCGTGCGCCAAGCACTTCCCTTTTGGAAGCCCCCTTGGGGGGAAAACTAGCACTTTTTTCTCAAAACTGGCAAATAATCACCCAAGACAAATGGGTTCTAAATATTGTGTCTCAAGGTTACAGGTTACACTTTCATACTTTACCAAGGCTAAAAAGAATGCCAGAACTGCCACCAAATCAATGGGCAGAGGCACAAAAACAAATTTCAGCCCTCATGGACATGAGAGCTATTCAAAAAATACCACAGCAGGAACAAGGACAAGGATTTTACTCAAGACTCTTCCTGGTCCTCAGAAAGGACAAGGCCTGAAGGCCCATACTAGACCTTTCAATTCTAAATACTTACCTGGATATTCCAAAATTCAAAATGTTGACATTACAGCAGCTTCTACCCATGCTGGGCAAGAACACTTGGCTTGTTACTGTGGACCTCAAAGAGGCATACCTGCATGTCCCTATCAGATAAAATTGCAGAAGATACCTCAGATTCAAAGCTGGTACAATGCACTACTAATTCTCTGCACTGCCCTTTGGCTTCTGCACTGCCCTTTGGCAGACAAAAAGGAATTCAAATATATCCATACCTGGACGACTGCCTCATTCAAACAGAGACAAAGGACATTTTTCTACAGCATCTGGCATTTGTAAAAAGGTTGCTAACTTCTCTAGGGTACTCAGTAAACGAAAAGAAGTCAAAAATAGTGCCCTCATAACAGATTATATTCCTGGGTGCCAGCTTAAATACAACGGCCCAGATGGCTTACCTCACGCCAGACAAACAGGTTCAACTAACTCAATATTTTCAATTACTGGCAAAAAAGTCCCATCTCCCTGCAGGAAAAATTCTGCAGGCCCTGGGATTCATGACATCCTGCACACTACTAATACCATATGCCAGACTGCATATGAGGAAACTACAATGGTACCTAAAAAGTGTTTGGACTCAACACTCTCACAGTTTAGAAGCAGTAATACCAATGATTCCCTAATGATTCCCTGCCTACAACAGGAGTTTGATGGTGGGCACAGGCATGTCACCTAAACAAGGATCAGCCTTTCATCCTACCCACAGCCAGGCAGACTAACAGATGCTTTGGATTACACCTGGGGAGCACACATGGCAGGAAAATGCATTCAGGGCAAGTGGACCACAGACCAGATGCATCTTCACATCAATCAAAAAGAGATGTTGGCTGTTCAAAATGCCCTAACAGCTTTCAAGGACCTTCTGCATCCAGGACAATTATTATTAAAGACCGACATCACAGTAATATAGTACATAAACAAGCAAGGGGGAACTCATTCTTACCCGCTATGCAGGCAAGCCATGACCTTGTGGAACACAGCTCTAACGTACCAAGTTCACCTGCAAGCATAATTCCTGCCAGGAAAGAAAAATACTTTGGCAGACGATCTAAGCAGAAATATCATGGACCCTCACGAATGGAAATTGAATCCACAAATCTTCAGCATGGTAACGCAAAAATGGGGATGCCCAGACATAGATCTTTTTGCCTCCCCACTGAATTGCCAACTACAAAAATTCTGCACAAGGACTTATCACAAACAAGCATGGAAAGTGGATGCTCTTTTGTTCAGCTGGAAAAACCTAAAAGTTTATGCCTTCCCGCCTCTGCCTCTCCTTTTAAAGGTACTCCTAAAAGCCAGACAAGAGAAACCACAGATGATCCTGATTGCTACAGACTGGCCATGTTAGCACTGGTATCCTATCTTAAGGAACCTAGCTCAAGGCCCACCATGGATTTTGCCTCAAATTCTACACCTTCTGACTCAACAAAACAATCGGATCCTGCACGGTCAGCTCAAAACCCTAAACTTGGCTGCATGGCAGATTTAGTCAAACAGGCAACATCTCTCTCTAAAGCGGTTATGGATGTCATTTTGGAGGCCAGGAGGCCTAGCACCAGGAAAGCTTACTCAGAAAAATGGAAAAGATTCTGCGCCTGAAACGCTCAAAGCCCTTGACCCTCTTGTTTCAAACATTCCTCAGATTTTACAATACTTAACTGAGATGCTGGACAGAGGCCTATCCTTCTCATCAATTAAGATCCACGCCTCAATTTTGTTTTGGAAAAACTGACCCTGCCACCTTTTGAGCCAGCCAATCTAAAATTTTTATCATGGAAAACATCTCTGCTCCTGGCAGTAACTTCAGCATGAAGAGTCGGAGCTACAGGCATTAATGGCATTAATGGCAGTGGAACCTTTTATAATTTATCATCAGGACAGGGTTTCTTTAAGGACAAACCCTACCTTTATGCCAAAGGTGGTATCTAGTGTGGCTCTTAACCAAACCATCCATTTGCCAACTTTTTATCCAAACCCCCAGAATAAAGAGGAGAAACTTCTGCATTCTTTGGGCATACACATGCAACTACACTTCTACTTGGACAAAACAAAAGCTATCAGGAAAACTGAGCAACTGTTTGTAGCATATGCTGCAGGATCACAGGGCAAGGCTGTCTCATAGCAGACTATATCCAAATGGATAGGACACTGTATTCGTTACTGCTACACAGAGCATGGTATCTAGTGTGGCTCTTAACCAAACCATCCATTTGCCAACTTTTTATCCAAACCCCCAGAATAAAGAGGAGAAACTTCTGCATTCTTTGGGCATACACATGCAACTACACTTCTACTTGGACAAAACAAAAGCTATCAGGAAAACTGAGCAACTGTTTGTAGCATATGCTGCAGGATCACAGGGCAAGGCTATCTCATAGCAGACTATATCCAAATGGATAGGACACTGTATTCGTTACTGCTACACACAGCATGGGAAATCAGTTTCAAATAGCATTAGGCCACATTTCCACTAGGGCTACAGCCATTTCAGCAGCCTTTCTCAGAGAAGTACCTACCAAGGAAATTTTGGAGGCTGCAACTTGGAGTTCAGTGCACACCTTTACCAAGCATTACCACCTGCCTCTTTACTCTAAATCCAGAGCAAGATTTGCCACTGCAGTTCTGCAGGGTCTCATAGCCAATCCTAACTCTTTATAGACCAGCCACCCAACCTTAGCTTTGGGATTCTACCCAAGTGTGATGACTGCAGCAGTGTAACACGATGAACATAGTACAGTTTTGTACCTACCATAATTGTAGATGTTCGAGTGTTCACACTGCTGCAGTCCAGGTTACCCTCCCTCCATCCCCTCTGAACTAGCTGGCCTTATCTATACCTTTCTATCCTATACAACCTTTGTGGTGTATTTGCTTGTGACTGAAGGTATTGTTTTTATGTTATATGTATTGCCTACCTACTTGGGGGCACCTGACATCTGAGGCAAGAAAAACTGAAGAAAATGGCATCGGATGCCTCTTATATACCCCTGGCGCACTGACGTCAGGGAAGAAGCGACAGCAACTGACGCCAGACCAACACTTTGGAAGTCTGGCCGACTGCAGGACCACCTGACGGCAGGATAACCCAAGTGTGATGACTGCAGCAGTGTGAACACTCGAACATCTACATTTATGGTAGGTACAAAACTGTACTTTCTTCTTAATCAGAAAATGAATGTTTTTGCAGTGCCTGTTGCTCTGTGTTTAAGTAGCAATACTTTAATGACCATCAGGTAAGCTTGTCTGAGACTGTAAGATGCAAGTAAGCTTTAATAAGCATACTGTTAAAGAATTACCATCATTGAAAGCCTTTTTATTGTTGCCATGCAGAGAATATTTACATAACTAGATAACGTATAAGCCATAGGTATTGAAATGCATATGACATTATTTGTAATAAAGGATAGGATTACAGTATTTTCAGAAGCTCATTACAGTTGTTGGAGACTTGCTGGATGTGTCCAAGCAAGGCAAGGAGCAGTTATGCAGTGTTAAGTGTGCAGAGTATCCCCCCATGCAAGGTAGACACAAGTACTGCAGTGGCTTTTCAACTGTCCTTGATTTTGCGGAATGTTCTGGTTTTCTGTCATATTTTATACTGTTGATTTATGGTTCTTTTTAATCAGAAAATGAATGTTTTTGCAGTGCCTGATGCTCTGTGTTTAAGTAGCAATGCTTTAATGACCATCAGGTAAGCTTGTCTGAGACTGTAAGATGCAAGTAAGCTTTAATAAGCATACTGTTAAAGAATTACCATAATTGAAAGCCTTTTTGTTGTTGCCATGCAGAGAATATTTACATAACTAGATAACGTATAAGCCATAGGTATTGAAATGCATATGACATTATTTGTAATAAAGGACAGGATTACAGTATTTTCAGAAGCTCATTACAGTTGTTGGAGACTTGCAGTTATCTTTGCAGGCTTTACCCGTAAACTAAACAGAATGTCAATCTATCATGTGTGGTCCATAACCTGTGCAGTAATCCTTTAAGGAATTTATCTTGAGCCCGTTTGTTTGCTGTTCATTTTTTTTACTTTGATCAAGTTTTCCCCATGAAACAAGTACATAGTTGTCAGGCAGCAGGCCTTTTTTTGGATAAGAAACATTTTTACAAGTGGGGGTATCACAGAGAATGTTACTTTCAGCATGTTACTTGGTACTTTTATAAAGCTGAATATAAATTATAATTAGAACTGCAGTGCAAGGAGAAGTGGTTTGAGTTGAGTGATGCTTGTTTTTTTATACATGATTCTGACTGGCATCCAGTAATGTATTTAAAAAGTAATTCAGTTTTTCATGCATCACAACCTTTTTGTTTCCATCTAGATATTAAGTAAGCTGTCATGTAGCCAATGCATTGAAATATTTTTTCTTCTATACTTCATATTGTCTTGATTGGACTCTCATAATGATGGTTTGGCACCCAGGGCAGCGTATTTAATTAAAGACCCAGTTTTTGTGTTTTTTAGCATAGCCACACCCCTTTCTAGTTGGTCACACCCCTTTACATTGGCCCCACCCATTCAGCCATTTCCTGCAGCCCCTCTTTGATTTGAAGCCACCAGCCACTACTGCAATGCAGTAGATAACCAATCAACTCATCTACTGTAGATTGTGTACAGAATGCATATCAGTCTGTCAGAAGAGAAAATATGTATTTATCAAAATAACCAATTAGTTTGTTCTCACTAAGAAGCAGTGAACAAAGTCAGATCTGCTCTCAAATAACTGTATGAATTTATGTTCCCTGATAACTTTGATTTCCTAGAAAACATTCCTTCTTTATAACTCACTGTTACAGCACTAGCTTTTGTGATTCCTGCTTGACAACTGGCCTGACTTCCAGAGCTCTTTACCATTCCTCATTTTAGATCTGGCAGACTTCTTCCTACACTAATGCATCAATTATCTTCAGAATGATCTTGTTGCAGTTTCTATGAGCAGCTTGGGTCTCCAGTTGTCTCTCTAATCCATTGGGTCAGCCTAACAGAGCTTTCAGATAAGGACCCTCACTGTTGGGGAAAACACCCATATCTTTGCTTGCCAATGTTGCTGTATATATATATTTTTTAAACTGATATGTGTAGATGTCTGTAAAGGACATTGTCTTAGGTGCAAGAAGCAGATGCTGCACAGAGGTTTTTATAGTTTGTCTCTTTTCTGCCTGGGTCTGGAGCAGTTGTCCTGTTATTCCCAGTGTGTTTTAGTTAACCAAAGTGCCATAAGCACAAGCCAGAGTATCTCTCGAAGTACTCATTGTTGAAGATTACATATGTCTGGCCTTGGTCCAGCATATTGTCCACCAATTCTTCCTGCAAAAGAAAAACATCTTAGGAGAGGAGCCCAAAGGAAAATAAGAATCCAGGAGGTTGACAGCACTACACGTGAGTCTGACAGCCTGACTAGGTTTGAAGTCAATGGCGTCAGTGATGTGCCTTTGCAGTCTCCATATCCACTGTCTGGTTTTGCTGAGGTATCTGGTGCAGTCCATCAGGAAACCACCTTTCCATTGGCTGATAGCCTGTCTTCAGGAGCCTTCCATGATGCATCTCCATGGACCACAGGTTTTAAAGTTCACATTGTCATCAGGACAGGTGAGGGTAGCTTTCCCCTTACAGTTTACATAGGAGGAGGGTGAATGAAACTAGTCAAGTGTCTTCCACCTCCAAGGCCTCAGTATATGGGAGCACACATTCACACATATGCCCAAGCCTCCTAAGCCTAAACTAACATTGTTCAGTTTGCCTCACCCTTGGCTGAGTGGATCTTCCCTCCTTAACGCATCCATTTACCTTTACAATATCTCTTTAAGATGGCTCAGGATTTCATGGATTTTTTTTAAAGTTCTCACAGCCATGAAGAATAAATAACATTAGAGATGTGCATCACCTGTGTAAACACCTCAAGGAATTAAATGTCTAAAACTAAGAGCTTAAAAAAAAAAACACACAAGGTCCATATGACCAAGGAACTAAAGTGTGATTGCTTTGGATTCGCAGACTTTTATGGTAGCAGACAGCCTATTACCTGAAACTAATGT
>NC_056729.1:744773463-744843463 GCF_019279795.1 Protopterus annectens
TCATGTTTGCTTGAGTCTTGGCTCAGTTATTCAGAGTTGCTTAAGCTTTGTCAGTGATGTCAGAGTTTGAAAGAGTTTGTTTGCATCAAAAGCAGCGCTTAGCAAGAAAAATGAAATCAAGTATTATTTTGCACTTGCATTGCTTGTTTTCATTGCATTCTGAAAGATTTGTTTACAGTTTTTCAGCACTTGCTTAGAGTTTTAAGTTGCATTTTTTCACTGCTGTAAGGGCTGTTCTGCATTTCTAGTACTCTCAATGCACTTTGTCTGTTTTCATTGCTTTTAGGCATATATTTTTGTGGTTCCCCAACACTTGGGCTCCAGACCAGTCATTTTACATTAGGAGGGTTAAGGTCTGCACTTTTGTGGCAGGAGAGGACTGATTTCACCTATCTGAGCTGGGAATTGCTGGTGGAAAACTTATTGTGTGCTTACCTGATTGGCCTGTGGGCATACCTAGTTTAAAACTTGTTTGTTCTGCTTCTATATAAGGGTCAAGCTTGCTTCATGCAGTGGTGATTTGTGGCGTCATATATGTATATATATTCATGAGAAGTTATACTTTCCCTATAAAAACTACTTTTGAAATGTTCACAGTCCTGCACTACTCAAGGAGCTACTTGTTTGTACTCTGCACAATATTGTCGCATTTAGTTAGCTCAGGATTGCATTATTACAGCACTCAGGGCTATAGCTGCTCAAAGAGCAGCTGGCTTGCCCACTGGAAAGCATTGATAGATAGGTTAGCTGTAGATTACACTAAGTAAGCTCCCATCCCTTGTCTGGTTTGCTGTAGATTACAACTGGACCAGGGATGGGTGCTTACTTAGTGTAAACAACCCCAATTATTTCCCTTGTAAAAGCACATATTACAGACCTGCAACCATGGTTAGGCACTTTCCTGCTATCTCTGCATCTGGCTTGGTGGACATGGGTATCCTGAGGCAATGTACCAATTGCCTTATGTACACTGACAACCACTTAATTCTGAAACAGATGAATACAGTATGTGAGACATGTAGCTCACAATGCCACTGGAGGCAAGACAGTCACATACAGACACAAAAAAACACTAAACAGGTTGTCACTGACACACACACGCTACTCACCCACATATGTAGAAGTGCTCACATGTAACTTACCCAAACCTCAAAGGCCTCTCAGACACAGTTCTCAGAAACTCTGCATCCACACAAACAAGAAAACTCCCACCACAACACATAAAACAACATCTCATTATGTCTCTGCTACAAAGAACATAAGGCATAACACCACACAACCCAATGTTTTGATCATAAGAGATGTCATTGTGGGGCACACTGATGTCCCTCTCACCAGGCTGGATAAGGAGAAGGTTACAGTTAGTTGCCGGTCAGGGCCAGGATTCTCCAGATCATGCAAGCACTCGGGTCACTAAACCTGAAATACCAGTATGAGTCAGTCATAGTCCATGTGGGTGTAAATGACCTGAGACGTACGTCCCTGGACTGTATGAAGAGAGACACGATTGAGCTCTCAATGTGTGACACAGGCAGGTATGAGCCTAACATTGAGTAGCACTGTACCGTCTTCAAGGATGATGCCACAGTACCAAAAGAAAATTAATGAATTTAATAATTGGGTCCAATATTTGCCTGGGAACATTTGATTGACAGGCCACACTGCTTTGCCAGGGATGGTCTTCACCTGTCACCAACAGGCTTTTGGATACTGGCCAAAATGTTATTCACCCCATAATGCCTTTCGTAGGCATTGCCAAAAAGACAGACCTTCCAACAGAGCACAATCTACTTAGGAGAAGCTAAAGGTATTACTGCTCAATGCCAGCAGCCTCAACAGGAAACTACACTCCCTGTCCTCACCCTGGAGAATGCTAATGTCTGTGCAGTTACTGAAACATGGTTCAAAGCCACAGAACGTGGCTGTGCATAGCTGTAATGCCTTTCACACATACCGATCACCCACTGCACAGGAAAGGACAAAAGATGGAGGTATATCCAACTATGTAAAGGATAAGCCTACTGCAAGAGTGGTCAAACAATATGAAATGCTTGAGCTACTCCATGTCCATCTAACCACAGGAAAAATCCATCAACATATCTTTGCTAGCTAAAGGTCCTCCACTGTGAACCACAGAACCTATACATCATACCCAAATCTACTAGAATCACTTACCATTCAGCCTAATGCCATACTCATGGGTGATTTCAACTACCCTTCCATTAACTGGGAGGCATACATGACCACTAATATACAGGCTTGAAGATTTCTAGACTTTATCAGTGCAAATGCCCTGGAGCAGCTAGTCTGTACTCCCACTAGGGGTACAACAATTCTAGACCTGGTACTCACAAATATGGGAGAGCTTTAACCCCCCCCCCCCCCCAGAGTAATGTCTTCACTTGTTAGATCAGATCACAAAGTGGTCTCCCCTTGAAATAAATATAAAACTAGAACCCCACCTAACTCCAATACCTTTAAGAACTTTTCTAAGAAAAACTACCTCCTCTTAAGTGTTGGCTTGTCTAATTTCCCAAGATCCCTCAAACCCAGAAAACACAGAGGTCTATGTGGGGATGTACACAAAAGCTGTGTATGACCATTTAGACAACATGCATAGAAATGACATTACCAGGTCAAAATAAGCCTAGGACAAACCGCAAAAACAATCTAACCTGGTGGATCCCTAATATAAATAGGTTGTACAGCAAAAGAAAGGATATCCTGTCTAGAAGTAAGAGAGAATGAGCACAATAGATCAAAAACTCCCTCATTAGTTTAAGCAAGCAAATCCGGTGACTAGACAAATCTTCAAAAGCAAATTTTGAGGCAAAAATAGATTCCCCAAGCTAAAAATAACCATAAGGCATTTTTCAGTTATGTCCACAGCGTTAAGAGCATCACCCAACAATGTGTAGAATTAGTTGTAGACAGCATCACCTATACTCAGCCAAAAGATATAACAAATCTGCTATCTGATAAATTCAGCTCAAATTTCACCCCCTCATCACCTCCAGTTACCCCACAAGAAATACCCTCAACCATTCCTTTACCAGTTATCACCAAAGAGCAGGTCACCACTGCACTCTCTAAACCTAAAAACTTGACTTTGATGGATCCAGACAGTATCCCAGGATGCCTCTTAAATAGCTTGAAACAGGACCTATCAGGCCTAACAGGATCTTTATTTAACCACAGCCTCTAGATTAGCTTTGTCCCTGTGGAGTGGAGGACAGTGACAGTCAACCCTCTGCGTAAAAGAGGGACCATCAACAGACCCAGGAAATTACAGACCCATAGGTTTAACTAGTGTTATATGCAAGGGCATGGAAAGAATAGCCATGGACCTGATAAATAAGGACAGGAAACTTCCAAACAGTGGACCCAACCTAGTTCGGTTTTGTAATGGGCAGGTCATGACTGCTCAGTCTGGGGAACTTCTTTGAGAAAGTCGCTAGGGCCATGAGTGAGGGTAAAACAGTGCATGGCGCCTACCTTGACCTGGCTAAGACATTTGAAACAATTCCCCACGTGGGTATTATAGATAAACACACAGAAAACTGGACATGAATACCAATCTCACCAGCTGGATAGCCAAATGACTCACAGACAGGACAATGTTAAGTGGATGAATTTAGAGCCAACAAGAGGCCAGTTACTAGTAGTGTGCCATAGGGCTCATTGCTGGGACCTCTCCTGTTTGGAATGTACTTCTCTGAAGTGAAGGCTAATGTAGAAGGCCGTTGGCTGACTTTTAAGTTTGCTGATGACTGCAAGTTGGGGGCAATCACTGAATCCCCCAGCAATGTAGATATACTTTAGAAGGGTCTGACTCAGACAAATGATTGGTGCTAGAGCCATAACCTAAACTAAGTGAATAATCATACCCGTTGGGAAGTCAAATACCCCTGCAAATTAGAACATTGATAGCACACCCATACGAGTGGATTCGTAGGTGAGAGATCTAGGTATACAGATAGATAGTAGCCTGGACTGAGTGCCAGGTATCCACAGTAATGAGGAAGTCATTTTATGTGGCACAGCTTATAAGTAAAAGCATGGCATCAAGATCCTAGGAAGTTATAGTTCCACTGTACTCTGCTGCCAAACCAGTAATCAAGTACAATGCACCTTTTGGCATGTATTTGACCAGGCACTTGCAACAGCTGGAGTGGCCTCAGATGTTCCTTACAAAAAAAAAAAAAAAAAATTACAGGGTGAAAACATGTCTTAAGCTCTGTTCTTTTACTCTGTCTCCTGCTGACTGTTAAGAGGTGATCTATGCCTAATCTACAAGGCACTCTCAAATCTAGCCCTGGTGGAACGGTTACACATTCACAAGGTTCACCTGATCTAGGAATCTAAACCTGGTCTGTGACAACAGCAAAACTTGCTGGAGAGATAAATGTGTCTCAGAGATTAGCCCCTTCTCTGGAACAGGCTTGATATTCATGTAAAGTCAAGCCTTTCCCTAACCCTCTTCAAACACAATTTAGATCAATGGATAGGGAATTGTAAATTCACTTCTGAGCTGGTATCCATGTCCCTTATGGATTGCGGCAGTCTGTAAAATACTCAGAGGTATAGGCACAAACCTAAGCCATTCTCTGACCCTTAGGGATCAAAAGACTTGTAAGGCCTCTTAAGGTGTTAGCCTAGTGATTTCCTACGAACCTATGAAATCTAACCATTTCTTACAGCATTGTTGTCATCTCTCTGATACCTGCTTTGGATGGAATATAAACTGCTACTTCTGTAATTCTTTTTCCTAAAAAAATGTGCCTCTGAACCCTGCACACTTCCCTTTTCTGTTTATTATCCTGTCACTTTCAGTGGTTAGCTTTACTTTAATAAAGCAACCTCTCCCTTCCTAGTGTTCCCCATGCTGAATTTACCACTGCATGAACCCCTCCTTTCCTCAGTCATTTACTTTCACTTGTTTCCAAGTGTGTCTCTAATCACCCCTGTGTCCCTATTCTTATCAGTTGCCCCAACACCCTGTCTCAGTTGTTACTATTTCTTACACCATTCACATTCCATGCCTTAATATTTAAATGCAACTCCTTATCCATACCTTCCTCTATCATGTCCAACATCCCTTCTCTTCTCATTTCTCTTCCAATTCATGCCCTAAAATTCCTCCTTACTTAAATATCGTCCTGTACAATAACATATTGCCCTGCTTTACCATCCCCCAGTTATAACTATATGCAACAATATACATACACCACTTCCTCAGACAGAGTCCATTTCACTCTGTGTGTCTTATTATGCACCAGTACCACCAGTAGTCATAATTGTGACCACACAATAGCAACTCAACTTCTCTGCATGTCCTCTCTCCACTTCACAACTCCCACCACTCTCTCTTCTACTTAATACAGTCAGTAACACTCCTTCTGTAGGTTACCCTACCTCCCAACTGTTTTCTACTCTTCCATCTCTATGCAGCCTCTGCACAATAACAAGTCCCTATCTTCAGACCTCAGCCTTGTTTTATGAAATCAAAATGCCAATAAGTTTGTCATTGTTCACCAATCCTATGCTATCACCATGCAATTCGAACTGAATCACCCTCTGTCACTCTTCTTTAGCTCCAGAGTTGTTAGCTTATCACAAGCATAACTGTTACTCCACATCTTCCTCCTCCCCTACATCACATCCTGTCCATCAGTGTCCCAGTACATTACCATGCCTAAAATCAATTCCAGTCCCTCATGCTTACAATATTCTGTTTGACCGCGTAACTCAATACCCCCCATTATCACATTAACACAGCCACCATAACCAATAATGCTTTGCATGAACATGAAGTAACCATAACAATGCACATCCAAACAGTTCTTAGTGAAAGTGAAACACAGCTAACACATAGTATAAACAATTCCCCCTCCCACCATCTCAGTAATACACCTGCCATAGCCTATGCCACCTCACATTAAAGCGGCCACATGTAGTAACCACAGCACTGTGCTTCTGAACAATTCTTGAAGATAGTGGAGCAAAGTCATACAGTAGAATAGTGTAAATGTCAATCCCCTCACAGTCTAAGTAACACATCCAAACCCCATACTGCTTTGCATTAAGTGGCTACAAGTAAAAAAAATAGGGTGGTGCATACAAACAAATCTTATTTAAAGTGAAACACAATTAACAAGTATTACAAACAAGGCACAGAGTTAATATTGGCAAAGTCCGGTGACTACAGTTAATTACAAAAAAAAAAAAGTTTTTGTTTTTCTTCGAGCTTGATCCCCTGCATCCACTAACTATTCACACCACTAAACATTCCAGCCCGGCTTCCTGTGAATCTGCTCCTCATTTTCTGCCAGAAAATTTTGTAAAATAGTTGAATGCTCATTCAAGCCTTCAATCTTTTCTCTCAACTGCTTTTAATGCCCCTGTAATTTGTCCATCAGGGTTTTTGAATGTCCTTTATCTCCTACCTTATAACTTCCACAATAATTTGATCAAGTACTTCTTGCTAGCCATCTCCACACTAACTTCTAGTCTCCATTCTTCCTGCTACTCACTTTTCTTTATTTTTATGATGCATTCACTACTAATGCCCTTGAACCCCCATAGCACTATATTTTGTCCAACACTTCTGAAGTTTTCAACAAAATTCACCAATGCAGCTAGTGCAATGCCATACCAGAAGACCCCTATGATGCCTCTTTTCAGCCAGACTCCTATTCCCCTGCTGTGAGGAAGCCAGTACAGCTTTTATGAGGTGTATGACTCCTACAAACAAGTAGCCAGCTGCAGACCTAGCTGTGGTGTCCAGATTCCAGCAAGATATCAAATGTGTCTGTGTCCAGAAATCCCACACACAATTAAGAGGAAGAGTAGGATACTACACTGTTTTGGGAAAAAAAAAAGGCTTTCACCTCAGCTACTTTGGCCATTAGGACTGTCAACTGCCAGTTTCACATTAAATTTCCAGGAATCCCTCACTGGGCAGTTGAGACAGAAGGCAGACAGGACAAAGGGACTGAAAAAGGATAATCTTGATTTATGCAACGACAGTGTCCACGTTGTCAGACACACTATTAAATATAGGCGAGGTGCAGTGCAGTCAATGCATCTTGCAGGCCAGCTCCTATGGAGTCAGGGGTTAGCAAACATGCCTGGCTAAAAACTTAGCCCCTTCTACCACATATGACTTAAATTAGAATGCATCAGAATTGCAGACCATCGTGTGCATAAAGCTCT
The DNA here is from genome assembly GCF_019279795.1 of Protopterus annectens. Lineage (NCBI taxonomy): Eukaryota > Metazoa > Chordata > Ceratodontiformes > Protopteridae > Protopterus > Protopterus annectens. Next base: position 744,780,679 of record NC_056729.1, read on the forward strand.
TGTTGGTATTACATAATGACACAGGCACACTGTAAACAAACCCATCATTCATGTGTAAGGTGGGCATAGAGCTATCCTTGAACAAGGCTGTTCACCTTTCTGTGTTATTTTCGTCTCCTTAGAACAAGAAAGGAAGTGTGTTGCCTTCCCTAGATGTTCAGACAGTTGAGATTTTGCCTTGATAAAACAAAGTACTACAGGAGATCTAACTGTTTTTTTTCCCATTGCCAATGGCAGAGAGGGAAAGCTTGTCAACCAGTAAACCATTTCAAACTGTGTAGCTGTTTGCAACCCTCTTCTCCACTCAGTATGTTAGCATGACAAGCCTGTCTTGGGTCTTGTGAGAGCCCATTCTACCAGGATCACAGCTATTACTACAGCTTCCCTAAGGGGGATTGCTACTCAGACCACCTTGGATGCAGTTACCTGGTCTTCACTGCATACCTTTGCCAAGCATTGCAATTTAGTTAGTACGTCTAAGGCCAGTGCAGGGTGTGCCATAATGACACTGCTGGGCCTCGAGTTCCCCGTTCCTTTAACTGGCCATTAAGCACCAGGAGTTATCCAGAGACTCTAATGTAGCAAAGAATTACAAAAAATATAGTACAGGTGTGTCAGGAACGTAAAGTAATTGCATATGCTAGAGTATATTCACTGTTGCATTAACAGTGCCCTCCCTCCTTCCCCTGTATTACTGGGACATCTATGATTTGGGATTGATGCATAGTTTAGCCCTTTTGCTCTCTACCAAGTGACCAGACACCCTTATACTCAAGGTTTAACATCAACCTGACCTTTAATTTTCCTCTGCTTAACATCTCCACAGGGCAAGGCATCCCTGGGTGAATCATGCTTAGGCTCCGTGGAGTAACAGTAACTTCCTAACACAACTGTAGTTTATGATGTTCATATTCTTTTTTTGTTGAGATTTGCTTTCATGTCATTTGTGAGAGCTTTCTTAAATTAGGGCATCTTATTGAGTGGAACCCTGTTTGGATCCTGCCTTGCCTTCAACTAAGACACTTAACTCTATATTTTCTATTACTATGATCACTGAGAAGGTGGTGCCATTTACTCCCTTTTGTTTTTTAAGACAACCACGTCACCCTTGAAGGCCTACAGATGAGATTTAGGAGGAGATGCCATGTAGATATGCTGTCCTTCTACAGATGACTTATTTTCTACAAGTTAGAGAGAAGTAACTGATGCTTATTCTGAATTTTCTGAACCCAAGAACAGATTTTAATATAATCAAGCTCAGTATGAGGATTAAATGCTTGAGGGAATATTGTGAACTAGGATGATGAGGAGATGTCATTACTTAATTTCCACCTTTTTTTTTTTTTTTTTTTTTTTTTTAAAAACGGATGCCAAAGAATTTCCTCTCTAAATGTTTTATTTCAGTAACCGTTCTTATCTGTGGTGTTCCTCAGGGTTCAGGGTTCATATCACTGCTGTCAAGAGAGCATTAGAAAATATGAAACAGATGTTTACTTCTATGCAGATGATACTGTGTTTTGTTGTTCCTATGTCTCTAAAACAGAATATCTGTGTTATGAAGCTGATGAACTAGCCTTTGGAAATAAATCACTAGTTGGCAGTAAAGCTGGATTCTATGAATAAGATGGTGGGTATAGTGTTAACACTAGCTAGACCATGTATTTCACTGTTAAACTTTAGGTTCATAGATCGGTACTAGGCTAACTACCCTTGTGGGCCATTTCAAGCCTAGCCAATTACCCCATGTGAGAATTAAACCCCGCACCTTGTGTTCGTAAGGTAAACACCTTAACCGTTATGCCAATTAGCTATGAGATTGTATGATTCTGAAGATGAGAAATTTGGAGGTGCTCTCAACAGTAACTTGTCCTTTTCCAAGCAGTTTCTGAAGCTTTAAAATTAGTATGTATGTTACCGTCTTTGGAACATCTCTGAAGTACTGCCTGTTGGCTAACCAACTTTTGTGCAAACTTCTACTAGTCCATGATCAATGTATTGTAACTTTACTTTAAAGGACATTTGGAAGTAACCAGCATCTTCTACAGCTGGTGTAGGTTTGCATTTTGAGATTTGCCGATTGGAAGGGACCATGCATTAACTGCACTTAGGGAAATCCATTTGCCCCTGGAGAAATGGAAAATCTTGTTCAGGACAGGTATTCTTTGAAGTCTTTAAATTGGTCCTATAGATGCAGTAGACCAGTTGGCTGCATGTTCAGTTAGGGTTTTCCACCTTACATCACTGACAAGCGGATGGTAGATGTACTTTAGATGCAGTTGGAGACTTCTTGCTCTAGGGTAATATCATTATGAACGCGACTGTTGTTTTGGCGTTTAAGAGAAAATCTTGAAACAAGTTATTTGAGCGGGCTTTTGCTACTAATTATATTTTTTTATTTTTGGAATCTGAAATGAAGTGTTCATATAATTTTTATGCACTGATGCAACTGATTATGTTTTAATTTGTTGATTACTGTATGCATCTTAGCACAAAATGTAGTGTATACAGTTTTGGTAAAGAAACACAAGAAATAAAATGTAATTTCCTAGGTGAAAGAGCTCATATGTCTGACTATTATTAAAACAGAATGAGAATCAGTGGGCTTGTATCTTTTGTTCTTTTTTGAATAGAGTACAGTGCGCCTGTGGGAAGATAAAAGGGACATCACTAACATTTTTATGTTTACCCAGCATGCTGATTATCCAAACACTTGTTAGCTGATCTGACAAAAACTTCTAGATTGTTAACTTACTGCTTCTGCAAGTAATGCTTTGTGCTTCAGTTTCATAAACAATTTATATAGCAAAAATGACATATGCTAAGTAAATGTCCTTCCACATGGCTTATTCATTCACTTGTTGAAGGTAACTGTATGAGTCTGTTTCATCTTCTTATTGTTTATGGTGAGTTAAAGGCAATGTTCATTTCTTACAGTATGCTTTAAAAGAGCTTGAAGAACTGGGGAAGAGAAAATCAGATATGTATGCTGAAGGTCACACACTCCTCGATTTCTTCTGTGAAGACAAAGACACTATGAAACTTGATGAGTGCTTTCAGATATTTAGAGACTTTTGTGACCGATTTAACAAGGCTGTAAAAGTAAGTTGAATTTATGAAATTACTTTGCTTTTGATTTGTTTTGCATGAACATCTTTATTTTAACTGGGAAAGTGAACTGGATTTCCAAGACCCTTTTCAGCAACAACCCAAGTCACAAAGGCAAGGGTAAATGCCAATATTTATGGACTTTTTAAAGGGGCCCATCAACTAACATGTTTTGGGAAGAAGGAGGAAACCAGACAACCAAGAAAAAAAACATGCAGCTACAGAGGAGATGCAGACTCCCACACAGACAGTGACCAAAGATCAGGAATGAACCCCTGTCTATGGAGTTGTGAGGCAGAGGTCTTAACCATCGATCTACTACGTTAAAAGCAGTCGATAGCCAGAATACTGCTAAAAATATTGTTTAAGATTTATTTTCATTGCTGTTTTTGTTGCATTTTTACACTTTTCCTCATTGCATTTTATTTTTATTTTACATTTATCTACCAGGAAAGTCCGACTGGACACAGATCCATTTTCAGCGGAGGCCCGGGGAGAAAAGCTCCAGTACAGTGCATACAATGTAGAATACATATGAGACATCTTTATGATACATGTACTGCATTATTTAGCATTCATAACAGTGAAATGACATAATGGTAGTTCTGAGTCACAATAGTAGTACTGTGGAGTAACTAACAGCAGGTTAACTAACTTTTCAGGGGGAAAAGTAAGACCTTTGACCCTAGAAAGAATCATTGCAACAGTGATTTGACATGAGTTATCCTGGGGAGTAGCAAGAGCAGAGCCAGTTATTTGTATTTGTATTTTCGGGAGTTTTTTTTAAATTGAATAGTTGAGGTAGTACTAGTTTTGTCTTGGTAGTGAGTTCCAGATTTTGGCAATACTGCAGGCAAAAAGAGATTTACCAGCATCATTTTTATACTTAACATTTGTTAGGTTCTGGTTACTAGATCTTAAGGATCTATTGGTAATATGGAGCTGGATTAGATATTGGAGTGCTGGGGTTTTGTCAGGTAAGTAGTAGAGTTTGTGAGCAATTGAGAGTTGATGAAGTACGAGTAGTTGAGGTAGCTCAAGCCAGTTGAGCTGCGCAAGGGCTAGACTGTGATGTGATCTATACAGGGCTTCAGTCGCAAACTTGGCAATCTTGTTATAACAAGATTCCATTTTGTTTAGATCAGTTTGGTGGAGATTATTCAAGATGGCAGAGGTATAGAGAAGGATGGATAACAGATGAGTCCTTGCAATAGTAGCTTTGGCATTTATAGTGATATACTGTTTGTTCCTATAGAGGAGTCCTAGGTTTTTATTTATTTTCTTGATGGTTTGAGCTATATGGAGGTCGAAATTCAGGTTGTCAGTTTATACACCTAGCAGTTTAGTGTGAGTAGTTGGAGTATTTGATTATTATCTTTGGAGTAAATGGTAAATCTATTGTCCAGAGGTGGAGATCTACCAGGGCTGAAGACAATTAGTTTGTTTTTCGGGGATTAAGAATAAGTTTGATGTTGGTAAACCATCTCTCTGCTAGAGAGAAGTTATTTTGGGTTACAGATTGAAGTTTTTAAGGTGGGGGCTGCACATATACGGGTGGTATCATCTGCATATTGAACTACTGAGGCAGTAAGTGAGGAAGAAGAAGAGATCTGGTTAGTAAGCAGGGAGAACAGTAGGTCTAGGATAGACCCTTAAGGGGCTCCTGTGGATACTGGTAGTGGGGGAAAGCTGGTCTTGCCATAGGACTGCTTGCTGACAGCCAGATAAGTAGCTACTGAACCATGATAGAGTGGAGGTGCTTAGGTTTAGGGTAGATAGTAAACTACAGTATGCTTCTTGACACTATGTCAAAGGCTTTTGAGAAGTCTAAGAAAATGGAAGATATGAAGAGTCCCTTGTTTCTATGGTGGTTAACATTGTTGGTGAATGATAGTAGCACTGTGGTGGTGCTATGGGAAGGTCTAAAGCCATGTTGAGTTTTGGAGAGTAAGTTATCTTTTAGAAGGTACTTAGTTGGGAATGAACAACTCTAATATTTTGGATAAAGGTGATAGGGTTGCGATTGGGCAGTAGTTGGTGAGTTCTAAGGAGTTACCTCCTTTGTGCAGTGGAATAATATGAGATGTTTTCTATGAGTTAGGTACCATGCATTTGGCTAGTGACCTATTTCTGAGAATGGACATAGGGTAGGCTATAGCTTTTGCTGATATTTGAAGGAAATCTGCAAGTAGGTTTTCAGAGGCCAGTGTGATTGGTTTGAGTTTAAGGAGTTTGGAAATTACTTTAGTGGTAACAGGGTGCAGGGAAAAGCTGGAGGAATTATTTTATGTATTAAGGTGGGATGGGGTAGCTACTGGTATGGGGCTACTAAGTACTATTTTTGGCATTGGCAAGGGTTTGACCTGTTTTGATAAAGAATTTGTTAAAATTGTGTGGAAAGCTGAACTATCCGTATGCCTAAAGTTCAGTGAGAATTTTCTACTATTGTAGCAGGAATATATTACTGTTAAAACTTGCAACATTTTACTGTTTGCAATTTGGAAATGCACTGTTTCAGCTTGATTTAGCCTAATTTTGTTAAACAGCTACTAGAAGACATTGCTGTTACTGCTTTTAAATAACTCCACCTGTAAAATATCTATGCTGTCTTGGTCATTTCCTATTTAGTGTGCAGTTGTAGGTTTAGTTACTTTAAGGAAGTAATGACCTTTTACTTTGAAACTCGCTTCATTTTACAGTTTACAGTTTGGAAATGCACTATTTCAGCTTGACTTAGTCTGATCTTGTTAAACAGCTTACTAGAACACATTGCTGTTACTGCTTTTAAATCAGAACAGAGTGCTCTCATTGGTGTTCAGCTGCCATGTTGTTTAGTCCATTGGGATGCTGTTTCAACCTGTGTTAGATTTTACTACTTAGATTATTTGATCACCTATTCTGTTACTGTAGTGTGCGGAAACTGAGTGATTTTACTGTAATTTTATGTCCTGCCACCATGCTGCCGAGTTCTGTTGGTATGTATTACTAAGTAGCAACAAATAGCTAGAAAAGTTTACTGACAATGAATTACTCTGCATTTTGTGAAATTAAGGTAGCGATAGACTGAAGTTCATATTACTGAACAGGATGACTTATCACTGCTTGTTTCATTTATTTGATTAAACACTGCTTAGATAAATTACTTAAATTGTGGTATTTTCTTGTCTGTCTCTTATTCTCACTTTACCTACCCCCTTTTGTGGCTTCATATTAACATCTGTCTTTCTCTTTCCTTACAGTCCCTTAACCACATACAAAAGTAAAAAAAAAAAAAAAAAAAACTGAAGCAACTGCCTGCATACAAGAATGCTGATACTGGAACCTCATACAAACCAGTAAAACACTACTGCAAGTCATACTTTTATCAACAGACTGTGAGCACTGTAGGTCTAATATCTTCTCTGTGATACTGCCATCGGTTCTTCTGCTGTACACACTACTTGACCCCTACCCCCTTTTTTCCTCCCATTTATTGTAACAAAATATACAGTTTTCCAAAGCTTTGCATTTATTCTATATTCTACCTCCTTGATGCTGTACTAAGTCTGCTTTTTGAGTTCACATAGATAAGACACATTTAGGTACTGACCTAGGCTAGTTGGTTGTTTTTTCTGATCTTACAGATTTCTCCAAGTTCTGGTTCAACCCGCTCCATTCGCCCTTGCTTCGCTGGGGTTCACTCTGCTCCTCTGCCCTACCCATTCCCAACCACTCCCCACAAACACTCAATTTCCTCCTTCCAGCCAATCCTAGATATCTAATCACCCAAAACTACCTCCTCCACCCTATTACTCTAACTCTTAACTACCCTCACTACTTTCACTCAACATACAATGTTACTCATCCTACTTAACTCCCTCCTTTTACCCACTATTTCCTACTCCACCTCATATCACTCACACTCCCACCATTCCCACTCTTTCTACGGTCTCCCTCAAATCACTACAATCCATTAACCTCTATAAACTTTTCAAAAGGTCCCTCACTGGTTTTACTCACTTTCAAACACTCTTTCATAAATTTAAAATACTTCTCCCTCCCTCTCCCCCACAAAACCTAAATCCAAACTCTTCTACATCCACCTTACCACAGCATACAACCCCACCTTTTCAAGCCTTCTGCTGGCCAGCAATATTCAACCCAACCCTGGCTCACCCTCCAACCCAACCACAGGTACCCATACTCACCCCTCTAACACCTCCACTACATTAGAAAGGCTCCACTGAAGAATAGTAGTGCCCACAAGTTTATTGAAGTGCTTTTCGTTCAAGTACCATACAGAACTTCATCATAAAGTACAAAAATTCTTTTATAGCAATTCAAACTTGTCAAGTGATGTGTCTTTTGACCTATTATCAAGCTCAGCTTCTTAATTGCATTTGGATGCTCAAGTTAGATTTAACCCTATGCATTCTGAATCTTTCCTGCATTTCCTTGTTCCTAAATAATCCTATAAATAAGTGCACTGGTTTAAAAATGTGCTAGTTTAAAACAAAGTGTGCACACATTTACACAAGAACAGTGACAACATATAAAACATACATTCCTTGTTAAAAAGGTCCTTAAAAACTAAATCAAAAGCAAATCAAACCGAATGGCTTTACATATCCAGGCTTGAATGAAGCTTGCTCTGTCACCTGTTTATTAAAACTTAAAAGCTTGCAAAGATAAACAGATCAAACTTTAATTTTTAAGGAACTTAACAAGGAATGTTTGTTGTTTTATATGTTATCACTATTCTTGTGTAAATATGTGCACACAGTGTTGTTTTAAACTAGTACATTTTTAAACCAGTGCACTTATAAGATTCTTTAGGAACAAGGAAATGCAAGAAAGATTCAGAATGCATAGGGTTAAATCTAACTTAAGCATCTAAATGCAATTAAGAAGCTGAGCTTGATAATAGGTCAAAAACGCATCACATGACAAGTTTGAATTGCTATAAAAGAAGCTTTGTACTTTAAATCTGTTTATTCTGATGAAGTTCTGTATGGTACTTGAACAAAAAGCGCTTCAATAAATTTGTGGACACTACTATTCTTCAGTGGAGCCTTTCTAGTATTTGTTTGTGAGTTTGCAGTTTCAGAGTTTTACCTCCACTACATTACCCGATAAGTCGCCCTCCTCAACCCCTATACCCTCTATCCAAACTCCCCAACCTCACACCCCAAAACCTTGAACATACTCTCCCTGAATATTCAAAGCATTGCTAGCAAAGTTACTTATTTCCATGACCTTGTCTCTCCAAATTTCTGACATTCTCACCCTCTCAGAAGTATGGTTACAGTCCATTATTACAGACTCTAAAATCCTCTCCCTGGTTACATCATCCTCAGTCTCCATCAACACAAGAAATGTGGTGGTGATGTAGCTGTCGTATACTCTGACAGACTTTCTCTCTATCCTCTACCTATATCTCCTCCCAAATTCCATCCTGCTGAGATTCTTATTGCTAACTATAAATTAAATAAATCACAAAAACCTATCCATAGTAGCAATTTATATCCCACCTGGTAACATCCCTACCCTCAAACACTTTCTTTCCTGGGCATCTCAAATCATCCTAGGTGGTCAATATAGACCGGAACTCCCTTAATTTCTACTTTCCCAATACTAACATCAATCTCTTTGGATTCTCTCAACTCATCACCCCTCCCACCCGTATCAAAAACACAAATAACAGTACTACCCTTGACTGGATCCTCACCTCTAACCCAAATCTGTATCACAATGCCACCACTCTGCCTGAACCCCTCAGTGACCATCTCCCTACCCACGTGTTATGACACCTCATCTGCTAAAACCTCACCTATACAAAGACAGCCATAGTGTCTCTAATTTCTGCCCAGATACCTTCAATAACCTTCTCTTCTCTATTAACTGGTCCTTTCTCTATGCCTTCCCACTCAATGAGGCTGTGTCTAAATTTGACACCTTCCTGAATATCCTAAACTCCTTAGCCCCCACTAGAAAAATAACAAAAACAAACTTTGCTCCATGATTAACCCAATCCACTCATTTAATGCTTAAATGAGACAGCGCCTGGAAAACCTGGAAACACTCCTATCACCAGCTCCAAACCTATAGAGAACTAAGGAACCTAAGACACAAGTCAATATGGACAAGAAACAATACTATCAAAATCCACTAGATGAACCCCAACTCCAACACCAAAAAGTTTTGAAATAGTATCAACAAACTTGCATCCAGGCAACCCTTCTACCCCGATCCCCTGTCCTAACAGTTCAACAGACACTGCTTCCTTTAACTCTGTAAAAAAAGAGAACTAAACCTGACATATCTCTCTCCCCTTCCCTCTATCAATTCCAACCAGTTTTGTCTTAAACTTCTCCCTACTGCATACATCAAATTTCTTCTTACCAAACTGAAAACCTGCTCCCCCTCAGCTGACAACTTACCTCTTTTTTATTCCTTAAACTTGCAGCTAACTCTGTTGGACATCCAGTCTCCATATTAGTAAACAGCTCAATTCAAGAGAACACAGTCTATGACATCTGGAAAAAAATCCTGAGTCATACCTCTCCACAAAGGTGGCAATTCAACTGAACCAACCAACTTCAGACCTATTGCCATACTATCCCTCTTATCCAAAGTTCTAGAAAAAATGTATTGATAACCAGCTTTTCAAACACATTATACAAGACAACCTGTTAACTCCCACTCAACACAGTTTCCGTCCTCACCACAGCACCTCTACAGCTTGAAATCCTCTCTCTGATTTGATCCTTTAGTTTTAAAATCCTTACTGTTAATTCCCAATGGAATAGCTTTTATGATCCAGAGAAATTATCCTTCCGCTGTTTTCTTCTTTTATCAGACTCATCATGGAATACACTGCCTGTTGTGGCATCTACAAACCCAAACTTTTATAACCAAGATAAAGGTATTCATTCTTGATCTGTTCTGCTAGATGATACGACTCTCTTTCTACTTCCACTTGGAACAGCCTCTACACTACTGAGTGTAAGGGAATTGTGCCTTGCTTTACAAGCCATAGAAGACCTAGTCATATTGTCCCCCTGTTTCTTCACAAAATCAGTGGCTCCGCAAACACCAGCATCTGGGCTCTAAATCTACAACAAGAAACAAGACTCACTGGAGGGATAGGTTTCTTACTCCATGTATTCAAAACATGTGGAACAAGTTACTGCTACAGTTCAAACAACATACTACTTTGGGTACCTTTAATGCTAGTCTTGATAATGGGATGGGTAGCCAAAAATTTCCATTAGGGTTATCATGTGCACTCCTACTTCATTTGGGAGGTGAGCACTCATGAGTGCTTGGAAAGGAAGACAAGAACCTTTAAACATGTGTTTTATGGTGTATATAGCTAGTCATCCATCTTATGGTCCCTATGGTCATTGCTTAGTATTGTTCCTGTGTTCTTAATAACATACACAGTTGTATCAGGAAATATCCCTGCTTTGTAATGAAAAAAGAAAGAAATCCAAATATTGAGACAGAGGAATGAAATAGAAATGAAGAAATTAATATCAAGTTTTATGTATTATTTGTGTGTAATTTTCAGTAACATAACTTATTCTTATGGATTGAGGAGTTATTGAAGCAAGAAGGTATGTAGTATGTAGTTTAATGTATTAGCTATTCTGAAACTCTAGCTGTCTTTCCACCAACTCAGTGTGGCTTTGAATTGGTTTTGGCCCTCTGATACATTGCATGGACTTTAAAATCTGAAAAAAGTAGTTGCAATAAAGTAGAAGCGGTTCTACAGATTGTACTTGTCTGACGTACATACATGCTACTATACCATAAGAACATGGACAGGTGACATTTACCAAGCAAGCTGAGATTGCCATTCTTCTTAGCTAAATGTCAGGGCACAGTGGTTTTAAATGGTGGTGTAGTCTGGTCCTAGGAGACATTAAAATGTTGTATTTGTTTTAATCTACAGTTGGGATCATCCTTACTGATGGTCCACATACCCAGGGTATTTGTTATGTTTTGCACTTATGTTTCTAATCTTCACAACCTTTTTTGTTGTGTATGTATAATTTTTTTGTTACAACAATCATCATTGTGGAAGATTCAGAATGTCAATCAACCCTAAGCAGATATCAGTTTCCAGCCTAATATTTTTTTTTTTAGTTTTGGGAATCTGTAAATGTACACAGCAGTCATGAGAAAGTCTGGCTATATTAAAAAAAAAAAAAAAAAAAGGTAGTGCAAGCCATATTTAATTACTCTTTTCAAGTGAAGTAAATGATTGATTAGCTTTGCGTCACAACTTTTGTTGATCATTTCCAAGGTCTTGTAGTACTAAATAGAAACTTTTAGTTATACTTGTTAAAATTTTATTGCAGATATTTTACTCATTTTGTGCGGGAAGTTTTACCCTTACTGTTTGTCTGTTGACCATCAGCCTCCCTCTGGCCAATTAGCCCACTAATTCCCCTTCATGGGGGAATGGCCAAACAGGAGGGTCCATCATTTAGACAGCCATTGGGAGCATTTCACATTTTAGGAGGGCCCATCATTTAGACAGCCATTGGGAGCATTTCACATTTTCGGATTTTTTTCTCCCAGGTCCTAAATGCAGTCAGTTAAACATAAGGGAGAGACATCCGGAAGACATTCCATCTCTTCCTCAGTGGACATTCCTGTCCATGTGGTCCTGCCTCTCCCCACAGTGCACAAGCAGTGGTTTCTCCACTCTCCAGCAGGTAGATTGCATGGCCTAATTTGCAACCAAATTGTATGCTAGCCCTGCCCAACCATCTTGATAGAGGAAAGCGAGATGCACCTTCTCTCTTCCCTTCCATACCCGACCCCTCCAGTGCCAGAGCCACTATTTGAAAACATTAAGGGCTCCATCCATCTGTAGCATGGAGCCATGCATGATTTGGTACTGATGTTAATGATGTCCTAAATAAAGATTAGCAGCATATGTTCACTAGGTTATGTACTATGCACATTTGAAGTTATGTTTTCAACTGCTATATCACTAACTGACAAGTTATTTTTCACCTACTATAATTACTATTCCTTTGTGCTACAGTGTAGTCATAACTTGTACACTGTTATTGCTTTATGGATACTCCACTGCTGTGAATTGAAATGTATGCTGTTGTTTTATAATAGTGTTCCTCAAGTCAGTATAAATCTCTGAAGTCAACTATCATTGTTTAATGCAGTGTGCTTTTGCCAAACGACTTGGCTAATGGCGGACAGTGGTCCTTATACCAGTTGGCTTACTGGTTAACAAATGTAAAATAAAGGTCTTCAGAAAAATTGTGGCTTTGAGTTTTAGAAAGACATCTACTTTCTTGGTATCATCTGTTTAGAATAAATCCCAGTATTAACTGTAGTTGTGAACAATTAAGTTTTAAATCAAGATTGCTTTTAATCTTATGACAACTACCATGACTTCACAATAACAAACTAAGTGAGTAAAGCAATCATAAGGTGTTTATGCTACCAGTGCACAGAACAAAGCCAAAGAACTTGGAACAAAAAAACAATACAAGACCAAGGTCTATTTAATTTATAGTTGTTTACCTGTTTATTACTTAAATTTAAGATTCATTTTTAATCTAAGATGACTAAATTAATCTCAAGGTTTTTAAGTAGTTATTGTGCCAATTAACTTATTTAATCAACAGCCCTAGTATTAACATTTATGAATGCTGTGCTACTTTTAATAAGAAAACTTTCCCAGGTGGGGTTCACAATGATTCACATGTGTCAGTGCTCTGAGATCACCACATTTAAACAGATATATTAATTCATTCAATTTAGCTTTGACCCTTTAACCTTTTGTTGCATACCGAACACCAATAGCTCTGCTTTTCTGCTGGTGTTGTAAAAGTATAATCAGCTATTTAAAATTTTTTTTTTTTTTTTTTTTTTTTTTTTTTTAATAGAAGCATGGAACGTTTTATGGTTACAACATTAAAAAGCAAAAAGTAAATAAATCCTACTGTGGAAGTTTTAGAGATAAATATTAGTGACCAAGAGACTCAGGAGTGTTATCCTTCATAAGATTATACATTGTCCAGTGCTAGAGTGATTCTTTCATGCACTGTACAAGAGAAAGTAAAAGGCCCTTGTTCTTCCTACCACATTTACAGCTATGACAAGAGTTACGAGACAAGCAGGAGGGATGGGACATGCTGCCTTGCTGGTTTTCATGGCAGTTAAAATATTGCCCACAGAGGTTTTGCTCAGACTATTACCAAGTGCAAGACTTCAGTTTTCTATGTTGAAGCTAATGGTTTCGGTTCTTCTTTTCCTTCAGGAACTGATTTCCTAAGTGTTTATGTTGGGAGTCCTAAATGATACCGTGGATTAATGTCCATAAAATGTATACATACATGGAATTTGCTTTTCTCTCAAAGGCTCCACTGATAATGAGCTTATGTCCACTCCCAACTCTCAAAAACAAAATTATAGAAAAAGGTAAATGGAAATTGGTTTCATTCAAAGTTTTCAAAGTTATTCTTGAGCAAATATAAGTCATAGGAGGCCCATTCTAGATAAAGACTACTTAAGTAGACCGTGACAGTAGAATCCAGTATTCCCTGCTTCAGGTTCTCATTATTTGAGACCCCTCCCCCATTTCATTGGGAATTTTCTTCAGGAACTTTTGCAAGGGTTTACTTTAATTATATTCCTTGCCATCTTCACTAAAGTCAACAATTTGAAATTAGTTATTTTTATATCCCGTCTCTCCTCCCCTTTCAGATGTCCCATTCCTGCAAAGAATTTTGTAAATAGAAACTTTTCTTGTGTATCTATCTTTCACAGATTTTAAATATGTATCACACTACTCTTACCCATCTGTAAGGGTTGTTTGACTTGTCATTTTTCTTAACATAGTTTTTTTTTTTTTTGATATTCTCCAATCTTTCTTCTTGTCCTTTCCTATAAGGAACTTATACGCAGTTATTTTTCTTGCCAAGGAATCATTTAATTTCAATACAGTGGATATAAAAAAAAGTGTACACACCCCCTGTAGAATGCCAGGTTTTTGCGATAAAAAAAAGGAGACCACAATAAATCATTTCAAAACATTCCTACCTTTAATGTGACCTGTAACCTGTACGATTCAATTGAAAAACAAACAAATCTGTTAGCGGAAAAAATGTAAAAAATAACATGTACAATACACTGGTTGCATAAGTGTACACACCCATAAACTAATACTTTGTTCTGTGTGCACACCCTTAAACTAATACTTTGTTGAAGCACCTTTTGATTTAAATTACAGCATTCAGCCTTCTTGGGTAGGAGTCTTATCAGCATGGCACATCTTGACTTGCCATTATTTGCCCATTCTTCCTTGCAAAAGCACTGTCAGATTGCGAGGGCATCTCTGTCACCCCACAGATTTTCTATTGGATTTAGGTCTGGGTTCTGGCTGAGCCATTTCAAAACTAATTTTCTTCTGGTGAAGCCATTCTTTTGTTGATTTGGATGTATGCTTGGGGTCATTATCCTGTTGAAAGGTGAAATTCCTCTTCAGCTTTCTAGCAGACGCCTGAAGGTTTTTTGGCCAAAGTGACTGGTATTTGGAACTGTTCATAATTCCCTCCACCTTGACTAAAGCCCCAGTTCCAGCTAAAGAAAAGCATCCCCAAAGCATGATACTGCCACCACCATGCTTCACCATGGGGATGGTGTTCTTTTGGTGATGCAAAGTGTTTTTGCACCAAATGTAGCTTTTGGAATTGTGGCCAGAAAGTTCAACCTTGGTCTCATCCGACCATAACACATTTTCCCACAGGCTTTTGGGAGACTTGATGTATTGTTTTGCAAATTTTATCCGGGCCTGGATGTTTGTTCTGTGTAAGAAAAGGCTTCCATTTTGCAACCCTACCCTATACTCCAGACATTTGGAGAATACAGGAGATTGTTGTCACATGTAGTACTTGCCAGAAATTCCTGCAGCTCCTTCAGTGTTGCTGTAGGTCTTATGGCACCCTCCCTGACCAGTTCTCATCTCGTCTTTTAATCAATTTTGGAGGGACGACCAGTTTTTTTTTTTTTTTTTGCAATGTCACTGTTGTCCCATATTTTCCCCACTTTTTGATGACTGTCTTCATTGTGTTCCATGGTATATCCAATGCTGTGGACATTTTCTGACCAATACCTTTCAACAATGAAATCCCTTTGATGCTTTGTAAGCTCTCTGAGAACCATGGCTTTTCCTGTAGCAGGCAACTGAGTAAATGTCAGGAAAATCCTACTAGGACAGCTATACTTTATTTGGGGTTAATCAGAGTCTCTTTAATTGATGGCAGGTATGTATCCAAGAAGAGACTGAATTCTGTCATTAAATCAAAAGGTGCTTCAAAGTATTAGTTTAAGGGTGTGTACACTTCTTCCACCAGCGTATTGTATGTTTTTTATTTTTTTATATTTTTCCCCCAACAGATTTTTCAGTTGAATTGTACAGGTCACATTAAAGGTGGGAAAAGTTTTGAAATTATTATTTATTGTGGTCTCATTTTTTTTATATCACAAAAACCTAGCATTTTAACATTGGTGTGCACACTTTTTATATCCACTAAGTAATAACTGTAGTTCTATTGACAGGACACATTTACTTGCATATCTCTCAACTTGCATTAATTGAAAATCTAGACAAAGGCACTTGCAAAATAGGTATGTACATCAGGCAAAAAAAATCTGAACAGCTAATGAAATGTGCCATCACAGCTCCTCACACTTTTGGCAGGACTGTGGGATACCACAGCTTAGAAACACATGTAAAAAAGAATATGCAAAATTGCATTAAGACACCTGATTTAGGATATATATTACATAAAATAAATCTAACAGTTATTGAAACAAAAAGTAGAAATTAATAAGTAATCAAAGGCACTGATGTACAACATCCTACTTTCAAATCATAATCACACTAGCTAATATGCCAGCCCAAACCAAAGAATGGCCTTCCTGAACATCTCAACTCCCTTTTTTCCCACAAAAATCTGCTTTCTGCTTAGTCACCTATGTGCCAGCATAACAGAACCCCTATCAGTTATTTATAAGCAAGATGACTGCAAGCAAATTCACACACAGTACATCACAGAAAATAGCCAGAATAAGCCCCAAGAAATATTAATTTAATTAAATTCAATATTCAGAAAGTCTACATTGTAGTAGTGCAATCTATGTACCTAATAATATGGCTAAAACAAGAGAAATAAAGCAAATCATGCATTTAAACCCCCCCACCCACTCCTTTGTTGAAATCGTTAGTATGGCACTGTAAAGCAATGGCCACTTCACCATTTTATTAACAAAGTTAAATGAAAGTGCTCTTCATTATGCTTTACACACGGCTATACAATGCTGCAAATACATTTAGAGTAATTAGCACAAATCCATATCAGAGACTGGCTACCATAGTTATGAGTAACTCACCTTATAATTTCAACTGGCATATTTAAGATGTAATAGTTGAAAAAACACATTCTCCTGGCATTATTTCCAATATCTGCATGTATTTGTCAGAGTTCTTCTACATATGTGACTTAAAAGCACAAATAAAAGAAATAAGTTTCTGAAGTACATAAACACCATTAGTTTACCCCCAACGACTCCAGCAAAGCTATTTACTGAAATCATAGGGGATTACTAGATAATTGACAGAGGTCATTTCAAGCCTAGCTGTTTTATGCCAATGTAATGCCATAGACATGTTAGTTAATACCTAAGATTGCATTTAGTAATGAGTACCAATGTCCAGGAGGGTTGTGGGTGCTATCCCCTATAAGAATTTATGGTGTCCCCATCCACTCATCCAGGTTCATCTTGAACATTGCCAGAGGGGCTGTGTTTCACATGAACTGGTAGCCTATTCCAAAGATGCAGCAGTCACTGGGAGATAAATCTGTCCCTCCAGCATACTTTAAGTCACAGGCCATATTTAGGTCACTGGAATGGGTGGCCTTAGTCTTGTTTGATTTACGATAATGCAGCAAGTTCATTAGGATTGGGTCCGAGAGTGCTCTGTTACACTCTCCCCTAAGAAGTCTAAATAATACAGAATATAGTGACTGCTGTGTGAGGCACACGCTGGAGTCCCTTAATCTTTGTTAGAAACCGCTTGAGGTCTCTCCAATAGCTGCAGGTGGTTGGTATGGTACATACCGAATAGGGCATTATACTCAATTATGGGCCAGATTTCTGCCACGTAGAGGGGTTATATCCCCTTTTGCTCTCAAGGAAATGCATTTTCAAATCAAATGTGCTATGTAGAAAGCCTTTCTTACTACAGTAGACATGGTGGTCAAAGGTAAAGTTGCAGTCAACTTTTGATGAGGGTCTGACAGTTGTGGTAGTGCATCTGTTTGTCATGTTGAGGAGGACCAGATCTAGTATGTTTGTTCCTCATGTGGGGGATGAGCAGTTTGTTCCAGGGCATTTGAGTTAACAAAGTCAAGGAACTTTTGCGCTAGTAGATTTCCCAGTTGATGGTGGGTTAATTGAAATTCCCATAACTAGAGTGGATAAGAATGCTGGTTGCCTTTGACTCTCACAATACTTCCCTACTGCATAGAATATAACATAAATGACACTAATTACACACACAGGCAGGCATGCATGCGTATTTTAAAATATGACATTGCTTCTGTTTCATTATTAATGAACCACCAATACACTGACAGAGATTGGGAGTTAATTGTAGTAGTTAAACCAATGAAGAAATCCAGTAAAGAAATTGCAGAGTTGAAATAGAAGGCCAGATTAATTAACATTTATCTGCGCAGCTGTTTTACAAACTTCCTTTTTACCATCCTTAACTCATCTAACCATAGTATAAAAATCATTTATAACAATAGGGGAAAAAAAAAACATGTAAAGCCACCAAAACATTTACTATCTAGTTAACAGTTTCCCAGAATATCTAATCTGGTTAAATAATCCATTTTGCCTGCAATATTATACAAAACACATATTTCAAGTACCTGTTTTTTAGGGTTTGGGAAAAAAAAAAAAAAAAAAAAACACATGCCTCACATTTTCCTGAAAAAAAAATCTTTAAACTTCAGACTATAAAGAAATACAGGAAATAAGTATTCCGTCATCCATCTTTTTCCTTGCAACATCAGTTGTATCTGGCAATATGTAAATTTAAATTCAGAACTGCATTTACACTTCACTCTTTCAAAAGGGCAACTGTAATGTGGGCAGCTATAGTGTGTGGTTTGACACAAATTGAAAACTGATGCAGGAGTGATGCTTGGATCACAGATGGTCTACCTCTCAAAACTCTTAGTGCAAGACATCTGGACAAAGCCAGACAAATGATGGGGGGGCAAAGACCTAAAAAATAAGGACAGATTTGAAATATCACTCTTATGAGCTTAGAAAGTTTCTAGAGTAACAGGGTTGTCTGAAGAATTTGAAACAAACTGTCTGAAACTTAAATGTTTTAGTAGGGTTGTCACCTTTTAAGCAGGCCAAAGTGGGAGATGGGAGTGTGACCAATATGACATTGGCCACACTCCCTGCCATGACATCACCACAGGAGTGGTGACGGAAATGCAGTTATGGGCACAACAGTAATGTCTTTCAGCTTTTCCCAGTTAGGGGTCGCCACAGCAGAACTCCGGTCCGCTAATGATTGGCAGTGGATTTTTACTGTGCCGAGTTGCCAGCCTGACGCTCAACCTTCAAAGAAGGCACACCCATTCACGCACGCACCTACCCGCATGTCTTTAATGTTACTAGACAGCGAAGAGGACATGCAGACTCCACACAGAAGGCATTCCAGCTGAGAATCGAACGGGAAAACCTTGCTGTGAGGCGACTAGCCGCTGCACCACCGTGCCAGTTATAGGTACAACAGTGTGATGTTATTACAGCATACTGAAATCTCAAACTATTTCAATTATGCAGCTTTAACAGTAAAAGTGAACAATTACAGCAAAAACACATATTACTCAGTTGTAACCATAAGTAAACTTTACAGAAAAAACACACTACTCAAACATACAGTTGTTTATTTAAAAAAAAGTCAAACTTTTTAAGTCTACATATCAGACTGAGCATGACTATACAAGAAAATTAAAAAAAAAAAGTCTACATACTACACAGCACACAGGCACAGTGAACTTGTTTATTGTAAATTAAAGCTAAAGCAAAATAAATAACTACATACTGCACACTACAAGAAAAGTAGACAAGTCACTTCTTTTTAAATGTGTACTTTGCAATTGATTTGATGTTCTGAAGTAGTACCTGGTTTGATATGTTTGAATATCTGTCTACATTTCATCTGGTAATTTATATTCTACAACGGTTTGATACATCTGTCCATTTATTTTTCACCAAATAGAAAACTCTCTCCGCAGATGCATTTGATATTGGTATAGATAATACCCTTGCAGTTACCAGATATAGTGCAGTCATCTCAGATCCTTCTCTGAAAAGCTTCACCCACTTTTCTCCTTGAGTTAAGCTTGTGGTACATAATTCTTGGAGAAAGGGCTTGATTGCTAAATAGTGCTAGAAAAGATGGTCTTTATCTATGTCCTACAGACTTAGGGCAGTGGTCACACTGAGTAAGTTCGTGACAGTGTAAAGTCGTTTTTAGTAAAATCAACACTGTTCTAAGTGGTTAACTGCTGTCATAGGTTGGTACTAGGCTATCAGCCCTAGGGCCTATACAAGCAGAGCCATAACAATTCCCTGGCTATTTCTTCCCACACTATTTACTTCCCTGGACCCCTGTCTAGCAGGGCGACTATTTACTTCCCTGGACCCCTGTCTAGCAGGGCGACTGACGTGATCTCTGGGGTGAATTTCCTTTCTTCCATCCAATCGTCAAGGTTCCTTTTGAAGGGGGCCAAAGAGGCACTCTGCTTGACATGTATGGGCAATCTATTCCAGAGTCTGGGGAGTCTCTGGGTCTGTCTCCCAAGAACACAATGACATTTTTCAGTTTTTAAAAGAAGTGCCATCTAATGTGCTCATAAATCCCCTAAGTTTTCCACCAAAGAAAGCATCTTCAGCTCTTGCCTGCAGTTAGTGCTGTTTTCTAATATACTTATATATTCATTGAAATCCACGCAAACACTGAAAGTGCAAATACTACTGGGGCAGTGTAGGCAATGCATTCTCGCCATACTCATAATCTGAAAAAGTACTGCCATATCCGTCGGGGGTCTGCTCTTCTCCCTAGGAGAGTAAATATGACTGGTGCACTGGGATTTTTCACTGTTCTGTCAATGGCTAATAGAAGTGACAGCCACCATGTTGGCACATGCCTTAACAGACTCAAATTCCATGCCACAAAATTCAAAGTAGTCTTTCAAGTCCTTGTGGCAGAACAGGTTCATCACAAACACTTCCACATTATAAGGTAGTTGTGCTGCTGCTTTTTTGGCTGTGTTACGAATGTGGGCAACACAGCTTCTAGAGTGGTAGGCACTTAATTTGGTGTACACACCAGATTTCTTCCCATAGTTCACACTGGCATTATCAGCCCCATATGCTGAAATGCTGTTCCAGGGCAAGGAGTGCTTTTCCATAATGTTCAAAATCTGCTGTGGTATAACTTGGGCAGATTCATTAGGGCCTGCATAGAAGTCCAAAAGACCATCCACCACCCCTTCTTCTTTGGAAAGATACCGCACTACAAGTGGAAATAAATTTATGTTTCCCTTGCTGGAAGCATCCAATACTAGTGCAAATGAAATGCCTAGTTCTAAAGGTCATGCAGGAAACATTCTAATGAGTGTGGACCCAAAACATTTTCAACAAGGGCTTCGGCCTTGTCTCTGTTCCCTCAAGGTTTGTGTTCCTTGCCCACTTTGTCATCAGGTGACTGGATTTTGCTTGAAGAATAATAGTCTTATGCTGTTCAGTTGCGTCATGTCATATGACATTTCTTCCATCATGGGGGACTAGGAATTCTGTTTTGCAGTATCTGGAGAAAGCTTTTACATCATTGCACTTCTCGATCCAGTCAAATTCCATTTTCCAAACATCCACTCGAATTCCATTTTCAAAATATCCTGCTTTGCACATTCTTTTGTTGGAGGTAGACTGATTATGCTCCTGCTCTCTTCGGTTTTGAATCTGTACTTGCCTGATTCACAACATATTCAACAAAACTGTGTTAGTAGGATGCGGTGATATAATAGCACACAAATTAACTAGCTAGAAACACTAGCAAGTGAAAGAACTGGCTAGACACACTTAAATTAGAAGAACTGGTTAAAAATACAGGCATTTGAAAGAACTGGCTTGAAAAATATTGGCACCTAAAACATGAAGCAGTTTGTAAAGTAGTTATTTGACACAGATTCACCGAAGACCTGAGGAATGGAGCAGAAAGAACTAGCATTACAAACCATTTCAGAAGGTAGAATAGTACATGACATAATGGGGGGTATTTTGGCCACTGAAAACATGACATTAACACAACTTGTAGAACACCAAATGCATTATGTTTAACAATGAACATGCCCCCATTCCTCCAAAAAAAAGTTACACACATTTTCACTTTAAATTACTTCTTGCAAACCACTAAAAAGCCACTCTAAAATGAATCAGAATGCACAGCAGACCACATATACCCAATTTAAAACTTATTGAAGACAGCATTAAAAACAAAATACACCCATTTCCACTTCTGAACATGCTCCCCCAAAAAATAAGTTAAGCAAACATTTTTTCCTTTTCAAAGTACTTCTTGCAAGACATCACTTAACAGTTTGTCTAAAATTACAGTGCAAAGCAGACCCCATTTACCTCCAAGCACAGCATTTAAGAGAAATAGACCCGAACAGTAATTTACGCAGCACAATGATGCAATAATGATCAGAGCAAAGTAACAGCAGCATGGTAATAGTCATGTTATAATCAAAGGAGTACATTTTAAAGAATTAAAGACAGAGGAAAACACACACACATTTTTGCTTGTAAAAGAAAGCTATCTTGAAACAGCCATGACAACATAATACCTAGTAGAATCCCAAATGCACTACGTTTACCTATGAACGTGTCCCCTCAAAAAATAAATCACACACATCCACGTATTTTCACTTTTAAAAGTTCTTCAGCAATGACTTGGAAGAACGCTATAATAAAATACCCATACCAGTATATTTTAACTTCTTGAAGACCGCATTAAAAAATAAATTGCACACATACTTCCACACTAAAAAAGTGCAAACTGTCCTGAAACATTTTCATCTGTAAATGCAAAGTACCCTGAAAAAAGCCACAATTACAATAGAAATAGATCACACTACATTTATCCATAAAGATTGCCCACTCCAGAAAAAAAAAAAAAAAAAATCTCCTATACACATATTTTAGCCTTTCAAATTATCCAACAACCACAATTACAGATTAAATTATACCCACAGTCTTTATACCTTTAAAAACTAATTACAAATCTAAAAAAAAAACATTACACAGATTTGAATACTCTGTACAGTGCACTCCATTTATCTCTAAACATTAAAAAGTTAAATGGAAATAAAACACAATATTCCCATTTTAAAAAGCTAGAGCCATAAAATACTATTTGTACTTACCACTACAATCACAGTCTTTGCTGAGCTGGACAGCTTCCTTCCTGCTGGAGTGGTTTGCTGGGCCTGGCTTCCTCCCTGCTGGAGTGGTTGGCTGGGCCTGGCTTCCTCCCTGCTGGAATAGCTGGCTGGGCCTGCCTGCTGAAGTAGCTGAGTGGCCACCTGCTGGAATGGCTGGCTGGCTTCTTCCCTGACTGCTGGAGTAGCTGAAAGGCTGCCTGTTGGATATGTGTCTGTCTGGCTAGCTGGCTTCTTCCCTACCTGCTGAAGTAGCTAGAATGGCTGGCTGGCTTCTTCCCTGCCTGCTGGAGTAGCCGAATGGCTTCCTTCCTGCCTGCAGGAGTGGCTAGCTGGGTGACTTCCTGCCTGTTGGAATAGCTGAGTGGCTGGCTTGCTGGCCGGCCATAAGAAAGAAAAGACAAATTCCATTCTATGATCCTAGTATTCTTCTAGAAATACTAATAAACTGCTCTACCGCTGTGACCTTTATATAGCTCTTCTTGGCTTTGGCTCAAACCCCCCTTCATGAGTTGCAGCCAATTGCTGCACAGCCGTGACATTTATATGGCTCTTCCTGGTTCAATCCCCATCCCTTTCATGAGTTGCCAATTGCTGCATGATTTACAACACCTGGAACTAACAGGGAATAGCTCTGCCTTCAGGTCTAGGTTGTTCACTACTGAGTGCAGGCATTTACTGAAGAGTAGACCTAAAGCAAGGAGTGCTCATTTATGACAAAGTGGGTCATTTTGTTTAGGGAGGGGTGTGGTGACTTTGATTACCCAAAGTATTTTGGGTCACCATGAATAACTGCCAAAACAATAGCTGTCAACATTATACCTTCATAATGTAGAACAGTTTGAATGACACGCCTCTGTGATATTTTAAATATTACTAAGCCATGCTATTCCACACAGAACAAGTTGTGTTGCCGTCAGACAGATTGGATTGTGTGCCACTACTGATTGTTATTAGGGAAACGGAAAGAATTCATTACGATAGTGTTGCTTTGTTTCTAGATGATTGTTAAGGTAACATTACTGGTGTTAAAAAGTGCAAGTTGAGGAGGAACATATGCTTCCCAGTGTCATTTCTTTTTCTTTATTATTGGCGTTTTTCCCACTCCCAGTGAAGAAAAATGTTGTCATTCTGCACACTTCTTCCTTGATATGATAGTGAAAAGTAGTGTTGAATGTTATAACGTAAAGCTTAAGAAATTCACTTGGTGCCTCTGACCATGTTTGCTGTCAGTTGCATGTAGTTTTCTTTCAATTGTTATGATCCCCCCCCCCCCCAAAAAAAAATATATATATATATTGTCACGTGGTTGCCAATAACTACAGGAACCCTGATATGATGCAAGTACATAAAAAAATTAAAAAAAATGCCTAATGAAAAATTTGCTTAGATTAATTAACAAATCAAAGCATACATAGAAAATTTTTAGTAGTATTAAATTACTTATATGTAAAACAGCATAAATTGAAGTTATATTTTGTGATGGAAAGGTCTAAGAAAGAGGAGTTATTGATCTCTGTCCACAGTATGTATGCACTGGACATCTATAAGTGTCAGACTGAACTGTTATAAATTTTGTACAGCTTAATTATAGTGGAAATGAAGTGTGAAGTAATTTCCTGGCTTTTTCTTTTTTTGAGGAGGTGTGAGAAGTGGAAGTGAAGAGACAGGGCAGAGTGTGTATAAGCCCCACCCCTTTACAAGTTGCAGCCAGTTGCTGCACAATTTACAGCACAGCCAGACCTAACAGGTAACAGCTATGCCTCACTGCCTGCAGGTCCAGGTTGGTCATCGTTGGTTATGTAACTGAATTGCCGTGGAAAAAACAGAAATATTTGCAGCTTTTCCATGGCATTCAGCACAATGTCCAAAAATGGGACTTTTAATGTCCCACTGCTTTACAGAGTGGGCAGCGGGATGAGGTACATCAACCCATGAGTGTCCCACTGAAAACAGGACAGGTGGCAACCCTATTTAGTGACTTCAGTCCTCAGATCATCCTAGTGATTTGCCAGAAAACCACAAATTTTTAGAGGAATAGACCAAAAATGAGGTGAAAATCTGGATGTTGAGAGGTATGTTCCAAGTTTTAAGGCAGCACACAGTATTACAGAAGACCCCTGCACAGCCGTAGAATAAGTGGCTCAGTGCAACTGAATTCAGGAGCACCATGCCAAGGAGACAGAAGGAAAGAAATTACTTTTTGCTTGTCACTGTAGCATGTGTGTGCAAGTCTTTACAAACAAGTATTGGTCAGTGGACTTGCAGATTTGAAAGAGAAATGGGAACAAAAGGCTGGCACTTGGGAAAATAGGAAAAGCAAAAATTGGGAAATCACGACATCAGAACAATCGAGAAGTATGTGCTGTAAGAGTAACATTACACCCTAACCAGCCCTCAAAATTTGCCTCAGAATACTAATAACCCACCTTAAATTAAACTCACAAAAGGCAATATGTATAATAAAATGGATGCATACATACCACTATAAAGAAACAAATATCAGTACTGCTGAAGATATACTTCACTGAACAACTAGTAATGAAAAAGCAGGAAGCCTTCCTTCTTGGTGACCTTCAACATAGACTAGCACTGCCCTCTTAAATGGGTTCCTATTACCAGATTGCAGATGCAGTTTTTACAAATTCGTCTTGATCGAACCAAAAAGAGCTAAAAGGCAAAATAGTGAAGTGGCTTTTCAGCGAATTCTTTCCCTGGGACTTCGCTTGGCCGCTTTCATTACTTTGCCATTTTCGGCACTGTAGTGCGATTTTGGAGTTGGTATAGTTACATAAGCGGGGTGGGGGCACAGCCCCCCACATCGGGGGGTGTCGAGGGCGAAGCCCCCCACATTATGTAATTTTTTAAAGTTTTTTTTTGTTTGTTTTTTTATTTTGGAACAGCGATTTTTTTCCCTTGGAAAAAAAATTGCTGTTCTGAGGTTTCGACGTTGTAAGCTTTCACTTACATGGGGTCAATTATTTATCGTCCGCTTTTGTAAGCATGCGATAATGTAATATAGACCCTCTTAAACATCAATCTCTTTGGTCTAACTCAAGTGATTAAATGTCCAACGGAATATGATAAAACTTCTGGTAAAACTTGCGCCATGGACTGCATATTATCCACTTAGCCTGAAAAAATAAAACAGACTGGAATACACCCTGATGCAGTTAGCGACCACTATCCAATAAAAATTAATCAGAGATCATAAAAATCACCAAATATCTCAAATGGACCCCACTAAACATTCCTGCTCGATAATCCTATGGCTTACTTTAATACCACTTTTCTGAAAATTTTAAACCCAACAGGCACCTATGTGATATAAGTGACTCAAAATGATAACTGCATCCCAGCTAACACATACACACACACACACAAAAAAAAAACAATTAGTGAAAGGTCACTGCGTTAGCAGACAATGTTCATATAGAATATCTTAAATTAGGAGAAGATGGAATAAGCTACCCAGTCTCCATATTAATCAACAGATCCTTTCAAGAATGTTATGTTCCAAAAATATGGAAAATGTCTTTCTTTATATCAGCACATAAAGAAGGCATCTCCACTGAGCTTTCAAACTATAAACAGATTGCATTCCCTAAAGTATGGGAAAGATGTAGCATCTTCAAACCCTAAACATTCTGCTAAGAGAACACTTTCAGTATGGCTTCCAGTCCTGTCACAGCACTGAACTATCCTACTACACTTTCTAGACACAGTCATCCAAAAGAGAAATGTAGAGGACTCTGTACTACTAAGCAGCATTGCCATTGAATGTTTATAGCTGTTGAGGGAACTAGAAAACCAATCTGTTAAATGGCAGGATTCCTACTCTACTCACCAACCAGTAATACAGGAGTACCACATCAATGGCAAGTGATTTTGAACAACGGCAAGTCCCCCTGCACACCCCACATACCCTCTTAAATATATATATATATATACTAACTCCGAGATTGCACAATCATAAGTTCATAGGTTCATAGGCTGGTACTAGGCTATCGGCCCTAGGGCCTATACAAGCCTAGCCATAACAATTCCCTGGATATTTCTTCCCACAATATTTACTTCTCTGGACCCCTGTCTAGCAGTGCGACTGACATGATCCCCGGGGTGAATTTCCTATCTCCCATCCAATCATCAACTTTCCTTTTGAAGAGGGCCAAGGAGGCGCTCTGCTTGACATGTATGGGCAGTCTATTCCAGAGTATGGAGAGTCTCTGGGCCAGGAACCTATCCCTCCAACATGTTTTGTTCATTGTGATGACAAGGTTTAGATCCCTGGAGCATGTGGCTCTGAGGGATTGGGATTTCTTTAAGTGGAGCATGTCCAACAGCTCGGGGTTTGACATGGCCCTGTATGTTAAGCAGAGATCGCCTCTGAGTAGACGATATGCCACAGAGTATAGCTGGAGGTTTTTTAGACGGTCAGCATATGGCATCTGCTTTAGGCCTGTGATTCTTTTAGTGAGGTATTTCTGTGGCCTTTCCAGCTGTTGCAGATGTCTTGTGAGGTACATACCAAACAGGGCATTATACTCTATAATGGGTCTAATGAGGGATGAGTACAGTGGGACAATGACCTCCTTTTTTCTGGTTGAAAAGCTGTTAGTGATGAGGTGTGCCACATAGAAGGATTTCCTGAATGTTGTGGTGATGTGGTTATCGAAAATGAGACCACTGTCCACCTGCGTCCCTAAGTCTCTCATCACACTTTCGATGTTTAGTGTCCTGCCACCTATGTGGTAATTCATGGCTACATGTTTTTTTCCAAAGAGGATAAATATACATTTCTTGGCATTAAGCTTGAGCCCATGGCTCTGGCACCAGGCATCTGTTTCTGTAAGGCCCTTTTGTAGAATATCCACATCATTTGGGATTCAATAATGGCTCCCAGTTTGCAGTCAGCTGCAAACTTTGTTAGCCAGAGTCCCTTAGTGTTGGCCTGTACTTTAGAGAAGTAGATGCCAAACAAGAGTGGTCCCAGGACTGAACCCTGAGGTACTCCACTTGTCACGTGTCTGGAGCTGGATTTGGAGTCAGCTACTTTTACAGTCTGGGTTCTGTCAGTAAGCCAGTTGGCAACCCATCGAGTGATGTAGGGATTTATACCCAGCTTAGTAAGTTTATCTATGATTCCAGAGTGGGGGATGGTGTTGAAGGCCTTGGCGAGGACCAGATAGGCTGTGTAGACTGCCTTACCCTCGTCCACAGCTCTGGAGACTGATTCGAAGAAGTCAGTCAGATTCAGGAGACAAGATCAGCCCTTCACAAATCCAAACTGGGTGGGGTCCAGTGTTTGAAGGTTGCCAATGTCTGTTTATAAGTTCCATGATAATGCGTTCCATGCCGTTGCAGATCAGGCTTGTCAGACTGATGGGATGGTAGTTCCAGGGATCCAAGGCGGATCCCCCCTTATGGAGTGGGATAAGTGTAGCTGTGCGCCACTCAGTGAGCACGAAGCCTGAGGTGAGGCTATGATTAAACATGACACTTTAGTGAGGTGCCAGTTCATTTTGTAGTTCATGTAGTACACAGCCTGGGATGTCATCTGGTCCCATGGATGCTGTATTCTTAGCTTTGGAGAGTGCAGTTTCTACCTGTGTGGCCGTGATTACTGGAATTTGGCAATCTTTTGGTATTGAGATGGGCCCTTTAAGGGGTGAGAGGGGGGTGAATTTGGCACTAAATCGATCTGCCAGGATATTGGCAATATCCTTGGGATCAGTATATTTAATGCAGTTGTGTTGTAGCTCAGAGCAGATCTGAGCATTGCCATTTAGATTCTTGACATAACTATAGAATGCCTTGTGGTTGTCTTTGGAATGTTTGGCAATTTTATTTTCATAACTAGCTTTTGAGGATTTTATGAGGGATCTCAGCTTCTTACTGAGGCTGGTGAGGGAGTTTTTTGCATCCTGGGATTTTCCTCTTTTCTGCAACAGTTTCTTCCTTCTGTTGTATAGCTTGTTTATGGCAGGTGACCACCAGATTGGCTTCCTTTTTTTGGAGAAGAGGATCTTGGTTCTATTTGGGATGGCACGATGCATGCACGAGTGGATGTGTTCGTACAGTGCCTTAGTGTAGGATTCTGCAGTTGAACTTTCAGATCCCATCTGCATGGGTGTCATGAAGTTTGTCACTTTTGACTTCAGTAGCATGAAGTTGGCTTTGGAGAAGTTTTTTTAAGGAGAAAGGAAATATTTCTCTACTTGGGGATTGTTGATTTGCACGCCTGTCAACCACCTGTCTGGGTTGACCAAATGGTGTTGTTCTACAAGGTGTTGGACCATTTGCCATTCATGCCAGTGCTCAGCACCCATATTGGAGTTTAGTTAAAATGATCTAAACACTTAATATTGACAAAAAATATCTATACTCAAAAATATCAACACAAATTAAAGTTATGCTAAGGAAGGATTTATGCCTTTTCCTCACTGTTATGCAACCTCCGAGTTGGTATAATTAGAAGAGAGTGTGGAGTTGCAGCACAAAATGTAACAACTCTAACCACATCAAGAAACCAAGGTTTTTGAAGGGGGACACCCCCCCCCAACTCATGGAAATTATATATACCGACTCCGATGTTGCACAACCGGGTGATAGGGAATAAATCCATCCTTAGTATAAATTAAATTTTGTCGATATTTTTGATTTTAGATCTTTTTTTTTTTTTTTGCCGATATTAAGTGTTTAGATATTAGTGACTTTCGATCATTTTAAATACATCTATATGGCTACAGTCTAAAACATCAAACTCTCATACAGAACAGATGTTTTTAAAGCTGGAAATAACAGTGAATGCTCATTTGAGTGAGCATTGTTTTCAGTGGAGTTTCTGCCAACTGCGTTTTCTATGGGATTGTGGTGCAGCATGGGAAAGGAATTTGTCAAAGAACCCTTGAACTAACAGACTCCTTAAAAGTTAAAAGACATGCAATATAAAGACAAATATATACTAAACAGAGCTCCTTCTTAATTCATTTAACATACAGGGACAGTTTTCAAGGAAGACTGGCATTTAAGCCATAATGTACCAAAGTTTTAAACTGTAAGATATGCATATCTTCTATTCTATCCATTTCAGCAGTAAACAGCTATACTTTCCTATGTAACCTAATCTATGGGCAACCTGTCTCAAGACCAAAACAAAAAACATTTGATACAGTTACATTATGGTGCTTCTGTAAATGTGCTGTTACAGAATTTCCCATATTCTTGTTCCTGTGGTCTTTAAAATGTTATTCAATTCTTATTTTTACCATTCTACTGATGTTACCTATATAAACAGATTGTAGGAACACATCATAGGTTCAGAGTAGTACTAGGCTACCTGCCCTTGTGAGCCACTTTAAGCCTAGCCAATTATCCCCTGTGAGATTCAAACTCTGTACCTTGTGTTTGTAAGGCAAACACCTTAACCCTTAGGCCACCCTCCCAATCCATGCATAACTATAGATGAACGACATGAACAACATGAACATCCATGTACAGAAAACATTCCCATAGAAAAAGTCCAAAAGGAATTCCTTACTACAAAACTACAAACTTTACAACTCCATAAGGTTTTGTACCAAGATTACAACCCACAACTACAGCAGCTGCATAATTATCATCCTACACATCAAACTTACTAAAAAACAGCATTTTGTTCAAACTGGGTCCTGTCTTATACAAACTTGAAGGATAGGAAGGAAGAACATCAGATAGGGTCTTGTCACAAAATGAAATTTGCCATTGTGCTTTAATATCTGAGTGGTTTGGCTGGCTACAATCAACTGTATTAGAAGCTGAAGTTAAGTACAAACTTGCAGTTTTAAAGATAGTACTGTATTTTATTTTTCTATTTAATTGTTTAACTTAATTTTGCCTGACTGAAATATTTTTTGCCTGACTGAATTATTTTATATATTTTCTGGCATTGCTTTCTGTTCTCATCTGTCCTGAAACTGTTTTTTCCCCCTCCCTCCCACCTTATTCTTGTGGTGTTGTTATAGCTGGTGGCTTTGCAGTTGCCTGTCCCTACTGTAAATTTGATCTGGGACACCCCTCCCAGTCTAGTGTTCACTCTACTTAATACAGAGAGAACATTTGAAAAGGCCAACCCACTTCCTCTCTCCTTGCACTTTACTAAAAAAAAATGCACTTTATTCATCTGCTTTTACTGTATTTGTGTTTCTTCCTACTTTATTACCTTATTTTGCTTTTGCCTCTTCTTAAAAGTACTCAGTTGTATTTATTCTGCTGCATTTATTACTGTTTGGTAGTAGCCTGACTAAATTGTAACTGTTATTCTAAGCTTGTTGGTTTAAGCACTTGGGCTTCAGACCATTTGTTTTACATTAAGAAGGTTTGTGGTCTGCACTGTTGTGGCAGGACAGGTAGCGTACATCCTACTAAGTTGGGAATTGCTGATTGAAGGCTCAGTGTCTGTTACTCTAAAAGTGTATTAGTTCTGGTTTAAGCACTTGGGCTTCAGCCAGTTATTTTACATTAAGAAGGTTTGTGGTCTGCACTCTTGTGGGAGGAGAGGCTAGATTCTGCCCTTCTGAGCTGGGAATTTCTGGTTAAAGGCTTATTGTGCCTGCTTATTTGAACTGTTTCTTTCTGAAATTGGTGCGCCTTGTTTACTGTAGCATAGACTATATTCAGGCCTGCTGAATCTAGCTTTGTTTGTATAACTTGAGCTCTAATCCAGGCCATCTTTTTTGGAGAAGGTTCCCATGCACCCTAGTGGCAGGAGTGTGCAGTTAGAACTTGTCTGGCCGAAGACTGCTGGAACAGGGCTCAGTTTTTAGCTTTTTATAGGTTAATTGGTTAATTTGTTTAAATCAGTTTGCTCATTTGCTACTGTTATATTAAAAAAAAAAAAAAAAACACTTTATGCATCGCCGCTTAGCTAGGGTTAAAATGTTCCCAGCTCCATAAAGACTGCTCTTCAAATTTTTCCTTAGAACTAGCCAGTTTTTTAGTTTTAGCACTCAAATATGTTTCTTTGAGCTCAGCACTTGTTCAGAACTCATTGTAAGCACTAAATAAGCTACAAATTACTACAGCACTCAGGAAAACAGTTTTTAGTACTTAATAAATGTGCACCTATCCAGGCATGTCTATGAGTCAGCTCCTGGTGTTTTCTCCTGTCTACCTGATGAATCTGGGCATCTTGGGGCAATTCAGTAATTGCCTCATGTACACAGACAACCCTCTCCTCCTACCACCCATCATTATAACCTGTGAGAGATGCACTTATATAGCCAAACTGGAAGCAAAACTCTCTTCACCCAAGACTGGAATAGACAGTCAAGAAGAGAGGGTAAACACTTGCACCACACCCATCACATAGTCCTTCAAACCTACACCACCAAAACACACACATAGAAACACAAAACACACACCTACATTCACGGAGGCTCTCAATAAAAATCTGCCCAAGCAACAGAGACCTCCAAAGCAGAAACACAAGCAACCTCCACCCCCCAACACAACCCAAATGACACGTAGCCCACAAACTCAGTGTGCCACACAACCACAGCCTATAAGGCATAACAACATACCCAACACACTAGTCATAGGCAACTCTATAGTCAGGCACACTGATGTCCCACTCACCCGGCTAAACAAGGAGAAAGTCACTATCAGCTGCCTATTGGGTGTCAAGATCCGCCACATAACGCACGCACTCATGTCACTCCACAACAAGTACAAATATGACCAGCATTGTCCATGTTGGTGTGAATGATCTGAGACATACCTCTCTGGACTACATAAAAAGAGACATGGACGATGCCTCCGATCTTGTAAGCCAGGGAGGTATGACCCAAGCCCTGAGTAGCATCCTGCCATCACCCAGAATGATACCACAGTACAACGACAAAATGATTGACTTCAACAATTGGCTAAGCTTCTGGTGTCATTCAAAGGGGAACAAGTATCTGTCTGCCTGGGATGACATGATCGACAGACCATGATGCTTTGCCAGAGATGGCCTGCACCTGTCACCCTTGGGATTCCAGATACTGGCTAAGGCTCTTGCCACCCCTATAGTGACTTTTTTAGGCAAGCTTCAAATGACAAATTCACCACTGTAACAGGTACAAGCAAGCAAAATCTGAGGGTAATCCCTTAAAATGGAGAACATCGACATCTGTGCAGTGACAGAGACCTGGTTCAAGGCTCCACACAGCACCCCTGCATTACCAGGCTATAATTCATACCATACCTTTCGGCCACCTAACCTGGGCTGAAACACTAAAGGCAGAGGCGTGTCCATATTCATTAAGGATATCCACACCTCCAAGCTAGTTGTTCAGCATAATGCATCCGAGATTATCCAAGTGCAACTAACTCTGGGCAAAACAGCAATCCAAATTGTAGCTTGCTACAGATCCCCCACCATACCCCAGGATTCCCACTCCTCATTTCTTGATACACTGGAAAATATTAGGGTACAACCTAACACCCTAATAATGGGTGATTTCAGCTACCCCATCATTAACTGGGAAAACTACTCATCTACCAACTCTTTTGCTCAACATTTTCTGGCATTCATAAATTCCAACGCCATGGATCAACTTATCCACACCCCTACCAGGGGCAGCAATATCCTAGACCTGGTCATTACCAACATGGGCGACCGGTGTTCCACACCAGAGGTCAATTCCTCGTAGGTCAGATCCGACCACAAGCTAATCACCCTAGACATCCACATCCTGCCCCCATCCCCCATTAGGGAAACCACCATAAATAATGTCTCCAAAGCCAACTTCACACTTCTTAAGACAGAAGTGGCAAACTTCATGACACCCATGCAGATGGACAATAGAGGTACGACTGCTGAATCCTACACAAATGCACTTTATAAGCACTTACACGAGTGCATGGATCATGCTAGCCTTAACAGAACCAAGATGCTATCCTCCAAAAAAAGGAAGCCAATCTGGTGGTCCCTTGCCATAAACAAACTTTACAAGAGAAGAAAGAAACTGCTGCAAAAAAGAGTAAAATCCCATGATTGGAGGAACTCTCTGGTCAGCCTCAGTAAGAAGCTGAGATCCTCATAAAATCCTCCAACGCTAGTTATGAAAACAAAATCGCCGCTGTTTCTAAAGACAACCACAAAGTATTCTATAGCTCAAGAATCTCAATGGCAATACTCAGATCTGCTCTGAGTTACAGCACAATGGCACTAAATATATAGAACCAACTCATATTGCCAACATCCTGGCAGATAGGTTCAGCACTAATTTTACCCACCTCTCACCCCCTAAAGGGCCCATCTCTATACCAGAAGAATGCAAAGTTCCTGTAAATCACTGCTGCACAGGTAAAAACCACACTCTCCAAAGCCAAGAACACAGCATCCATGGGACCTAACAACATTCTAGGCTGCGTTCTACATGAACTACAGAATTAACTGACACCCCACCTAAGTACTATGTCCAATCATAGCCTCACCTCAGGCTTTGTGCCCACTGAATAGCACACAGTGACAGTTTTCTCACTCCACAAAGGGGGATCCACCACAGACCCCAGGAACTACCGCCCTATTAGCCTGATGAGCCTGGTCTGCAAGGCCATGGAATGTATCATCATGGAACTTATAAACAAAGACATTGGTAATCTCCAAACTCTGGATGCCACCCAGTTCGGGTTTGTAAAAGGCAGATCATGTCTTCTAAACCTGATAGACTTCTTTCAAGCAGTCACCAAAGCTGTAGATGTGGGTAAGGTGGTTCACACAGCCTATCTAGATCTTGCCAAGGCTTTTGGCCACTCTGGAGTTATAGATAAACTCACTAAACTAGGTATAAATCCCTATGTCACAAGATGGGTTACCAACTGGCTCACTGACAGGACCCACACTGTGAAAGTAGCAGACTCCAAATCCGACTTCAGACCAGTGACAAGTGGAGTACAACAGGGTTCAGTCCTGGGTCCCCTCCTGTTTGGTATCTAGTTCTCTGAAGTACAGGCTAACACAGAAGGTCTTTGGCTAATGAAGTTTGCAGATGACTGCAAACTAGGAGCCATAATCGAAACTCCTAATGATGTGGACATCCTAGAAAAGGGCCTCACTGAGACAGATGCGGGGTGTCAAAGCCACGGCCTCAAGCTCTATGCCAAAAAGTGCATTGTCATCCCTCTTGGTAAAAACTCTGTACCCATGAATTACCACATAAGCGGTAGTCTACTTAATACCAAAAGTGTGATAAGAGACCTTGGGATACAGGAGGACAGTAGTCTCTCCTTTGATAATCACATTGCCACAGTAGTCAGGAAATCCTTCTACATGGCACACCTCATCACAAAAGGTTTCTCATCCAGGAAAAAAGAGGTAATTGTTCTCCTCTACTCATCACTCATTAGACCCATTATAGAGTACAATGCCCCTTTTGGTATGTACCTCACAAGACATCTACAACAACTGGAAAGGCCGCAGAAATACCTCACAAAGAGGATTACTGGTCTCAATCAGATGCCTTATGCAGGCCGTCTCAAAAAACTCCAGCTTTACTCCATCGCATATCACCTACTCAGAGGCGATCTCTCCCGAACATACAAAGCTATGTCAAATCCAGAGCTGTTGGACATGCTCCACTTAAAGAAATCTCAATCCCTCCAAGCTACACGCTCTAGGGATATAAACCTTGTCACCACAATAAACAGAACATGCTGGAGGGATAGATTCCTGCCCCAGAGACTTCCCATACCCCGGAACAAACTACCTATCTATATCAAACAAAGCTCCTCATTAGTACTCTTCAAGAAAAATCCTGATGATTGGATGAGAAATAGGAAATTCACCCCGGGGATCACCTCTGTGGTTCTTCTCGACAGGGGCACAGGAAAATTATTTTCTTGGGTGGCGAAAGCCAGGGTACCTTTTTGGCTAGACTTATATATGCACTAGGGCCAATAGCCTAGTACCTACCTATGAACTAGAAAGGTAAATGCAAGCTTGCCCAGCCGCAACATCACACGAAGTACTCCCAACAAGAAAATATATTGCTGCGATGCTCACTCTACAAGTTGCCCCAACTGGCCACACATTGACCAAGGTATTATTTCTTAAGAAAAAAACTTAAAAACAAAGCTAGCTGTAGCAGAACATTAATTGAAGCACTATGATAGAAATGTATCAAATTTATTTATTTTTTTTGTCTTCAGACAGGTTACCAACAGATTAGATTACATAGAAAAGTATAGAGCTTTGCTGATTAGATAGAGTGGAAGTTATTTATATCTTACAGTTTAAAACTTTGGTACATTATGGCTTAAAATGTTGATCTTCATGGGAAGGTGTTCATATAGGTTAACTGAATAATAAAAAGGAGGCTTGCTTAGTATATTTGCCTTTGTATTACATGTTTTTTTAGTCTTTGAAGAGTTTATTAACTAAAGGCATTAGTTCTGTTAAAGCATTTTTACCATTAAAGCCTTTTTACCTTCATCTGCTTTTTTAGTTTCTTTACCATATTTTTAATTATTTTATCTTTGGTAATGGAATTTGAATGTGCCCCTAGTAAGGGAATTTGAACTTACCCCACTGTTGTGCAACTTCAGAGTTGATAACTTGCCCCCAACAAACATTTATTTTTAATTTTTATTGTTTTCGATCATTTTAGATTTGCAGCCAGATTCAATAAAGCCTACACAGTCCATTTTTACCGTGTGTGCATCACATCGTGCACATGGTAACACACTGTTTTAGATTCAGTAAGAGGCACTACATCTTGTCTAGATCCACGCAAACAAGGTAAATACTGTGGCATGTTAATTACAACATAAGCAGCTGAATGTGCTGTCCTCAGTCAATCCAAGATGGAGGAGCTATTCAACAAACTGTAAAGCAACCATGTAGACTCAGTGTTGGTCTTCCCTGCAAATTCCAAAATCTATTGGAATACAGCCATGGAAAGGAGTCTACACAGAAAGATTGTTAGGTGCTGCTGTTGCTGTAATTCATGTGTATGTGCAACAAGCTGAAGTCTGTTTTGCTGCTGTTAATAGACCAAGGCCAAGAAGGTGAAGAGTTTTTCAGACCCCATTTAACTTATTACAGTCTATATGACATGGAAATTGTAGAGAGCTACAGGATGGATAGAGAAGCACTTCAGGAACTCTGCAAAATAGAGGGGAACCCACAGAGTGGAGACAAAGGTAAGTGTAGCACTTTGAGACCAACAGTGGACATGCTGGGGTATCACAAGCATTAGCATCCAGGATCCTCTAATTCCTGAATGCTATACTGCAACATGTCAGTGACCACATATGTTTTCCCCGTACTCCTGAGAACAGGGTCATAAATATGTAGGAGTTCTACCCTGTAGCACACTACCCTGAAGTACTGGGTTCCATAGAGTGCACATGTATAGAAATTAAGGCACCAACCAGGGAACAGGGAAGGCTGTACATAAATAGAAGGTTTCCACTCTACTAACTTCCAAGTTATGTGTAATGCCAAGGGAATTATCTTGAACATATGTGCTGACAACCCAGGCAGTTACCACAACTCACATATCTGACAGACCTCCCAACTATATCAGATATTCACTAGGGGGGATATCCCACAGTTCATTTACTGGGGGATTCAGGTTATACACCGAAACCGTGGCTGATGACACCCATCAGAAATATACACACACACACACACACACACACACACACACACACACACACACACACACACACACACACACACACACACACACACTCACTGAAGAATGCCATAATGAGGCACACACTCAAACCAGAAATATCAGAGTGTGTGTTTGGGCTGTTGAAGTCATGGTTCTGGTGCCTAGATACATCTGGTGGTTCCCTGCAGCACAGTCCACTTACATGTACTGAAATATTCACTGTATGTGCCATGCTACACAAAATCATCCTGAGAAAACAGCTTCAGCAGGATCAAAAGGGGAAGAAGCACAGATCCCACCACCAGTAGCAAGGTCACCACAGCAACATGCAGCTGAGGAGTCAGAGAGGGAACCAGCACTGCTGTGGGTGTAAGCAGATATAAGTGTGCTCAATATGCCCTCGCATTGGGTAAGAGACAATGCATAGCACACTCAGTCACCACCTAGGGGACTAAATCTTCCTCCTGTGCACATACATATAGTAACATTGATGCAAGGCAATGCACACAGTCTTTACCTACCCATGTAATGGCTATGTATTCCTAGCATCAGAAAGTCAGCCCTGAACTAAAACTGGATTAACTGCTGGATTTACGAGGCAAGTGTCGAGCCTGGAGTGTACTGTGTAATAAGACTCCAAATCTGACTTCAAGCCAATGACAAGTGGAGTACCACAGGGTTCAGTCTTGGGACCTGTCCTGTTTATCTACTTTTGTGAAGTACAGGCTAACACAGAAGGCCTCTGGCTAATGAAGTTTGCAGATGACTGGAAACTAGGAGCCACAGCTGAGTCCCCAAATAATGTGGACATCCTACAGAAGGGTCTCACTGAGGCAGATGCCTGGTGTCAGAGGCATGGCCTCAAGCTCAATGCCAAAAAGTGCATTGTCATCCCCTTTGGTAAAAACTCTGTACCCATGAACTACCACATAAACGGCAGTCTACTTAATGCCAAATGTGTGATAAGAGACCTTGGGACCCAGGTGGACAGTAGTCTCTCCTTTGATAATCACATCGCCACAGTAGTCAGGAAATCCTTCTATGTGGCACACCTCATTACAAAAGAGTTCTCATCTAGGAAAAAAGAGGTCATTGTTCTCCTCTACTCGGCACTCATTAGACCAATTATAGAGTACAACGCCCCTTTTGGAATGTACCTCACAAGACATCTGCAGCAGCTGGAAAGGCCACAGAATTACCTCACAAAGAGGATTACTGGCCTCAAACAGATGCCCTACACTGACCGTCTCAAAAACTTCAGATTTACTCTGTAGCATATTGCCTACTCCGAGGACATCTCTGCCTAACATATAAAGCTATGTTAAACCCAGAGCTGTTGGACATGCTACACCTAAAGAAATCCCAATCCCTCCGAGCTACATGCTCTAGGAACCTAAACCTTGTCACCACAATAAACAGGACATGCTGGAGAGATAGATTCCTGTACCAGAGACTTCCTATACTCTGGAACAAGCTACCCATCTATGTCAAGAAAAGTTCCTCATTAGCACTCTTCAAGAAAAATCTTGATGAGTGGAAGGGAAATAGGAAATACACCCCGGGGAACACTTCTGTGGCTCTGCTCAACAGGGGCACAGGAAATGAACTTTCTTGGGTGGTGTAAGCCAGGGAACCTTGTTAGCTAGGCTTACTTAGGCCCTTAGGCCGATAGCCTAGTACCTACCTATGAACCCGTGAACCTGTAATGGCATATCCTTGCATGTTGTCACTTGGTAGTTTAAGTGACTTTAACACGTGACAACAGAAACATGTGTGACTTATGTGTCCATTATCAAGTAGTAGGCCTCAGGCATCAAAGATTCACAGAGTCATACCTCTCAAAAGTACTGATGGCCACTGAATGCTCTCAGTTTAGCACCATACTTTTATACTGGAAAAATCACTAAAGAGAGAAGTTATAAAGTAATGAGACACATTTCAGTTCCAGACTTTACAACCCCCACAAGATCATTAACAATAAAGATGGAAAAATGTTGATGCTATCAAATGAATAATTTTCTAAGACCAATATAAGTCAGAGGTACAATTAACAATTCAGCATCACAAATGCAGATATATTAAGCACTAAGTTAGCTATACACCCTGAGCATCAGACACAAGTGTTATGTATTCCTGAATCCAAAAGACAGAAAACAGAGATATGGCCCAGTTGTCATCACTTGCACAGCGTGTTTTGCATGTGTGTGTGTGTGTGTGTGTGTGTGTGTGTGTGTGTGTGTGTGTGTGTGTGTGTGTGGGTGTGTGTGTAGGGGGGGTGGGGGCAGGAAACCTAGGCTAACACAAAAGGTCAGCGAGTGTCTATGAGTAAGAAAGAGAAGTAGGCAGACATTTAGATAAAGTAAGAAATGGCCAGTGAGACAAAATTAGCTTTACGCTTCACGGCTGAACCATGTAACTGTTATGTGTGTGTCTGTATGGGTTCTCCAGATGAAATTGGTGTGTGAGTATCTGACTGAACACAGCCAAGCTCTGTGCTAGCTCTGTGTCTTGGTATGTTGGACAGGTATGAGCCATGCATGATAGAGATGGCAGTTTATAGCTGTTGTATGCAACTATAAGAACTGGCTCTGCTAGGAGTTGCACTGCCACACCCACACCTGTAGTCAGATGCACTACTACTACCTGAAAATGATTGATGTCTGCTGGACAAGGTCCCTTCATAAGGATGCTCAGGACCACAATCCCATGGCCTGCCACATCTGGGTGGACACCTCAACCTCTGATGTAGCAGTGGAAGTACTGTCACTATTGGTGTGCGATCGGGCAAGGCCATGTCGGCTAACAGCAGATGATGTGGCTGATCTATGCTGAGGATGCCACCCCTGCTCCTAGTAGACATTTCATCACAGACACTATCCATTCCAGTCTGTCATTCATCTGATCCATTGAATCAGCAACACGGTGGAGGCGGTCACGCATTTCAGTCTGTGCCACATCTACAACCCTAAGCATTTCTCTGGAGGACCTATGGGAACATGCCTGTGCCTCCATTTGGCCCTAAACATACCTTGAGTGGCAAAGGAAGACACAGATGGATCAGGTGGAGGATGGACAGCAGGCCTTCTTCGGGCACCCCTAATGACCCTCCTGCATGGAACCTTGCCCACACTTTGGCTATGGTCAGATTCAACAGGCAGTGATGCCTCAGTAACCCCACTTCCCTGATAGAGTGTCTCACCCTCCACCTGTCCAATATATGAGGGCTCACTAGAATGGGTAGGTGTAGACATAGGCCTACTGGCTGTGTCCAGTGGAATAACAGGAGATGGCTGAA
Organism: Protopterus annectens; assembly: GCF_019279795.1. NCBI lineage: Eukaryota > Metazoa > Chordata > Ceratodontiformes > Protopteridae > Protopterus > Protopterus annectens. Next base: position 744,821,283 of record NC_056729.1, read on the forward strand.
TGTCAACCTCAGTGTCAGATTCAACCTCTGCACCCCCAAAACTACCTTTGTTTGGCCAACACTGTCAGAGTCTGCTGTTACTCTCATCAGCTGGTAGGAGTCCCACACTTCCACTGTCAGGATCACCTGTGATAATAAGCAACAAACACAGGAATAAATTAATACCTACACTATTATTGTCCAATATATGCTAAAACACACTAACAGTGGTGCCACTGTTACAGAAAGTGCAGCAATACACACAACAGTCCTGACACCCACATCACAAACTAAATATTTTTTTGAACTGCTCATCAGTACTGACAGAAAACTGCTTGCCTCACCATGTGCAGATGATTGTAGGCTTCCTATGCTGGATGGTCCTGGACGAAGTTAAGCAGAAAAGAGAAGGGCATCATCATCATACTTAACAGTAACACGGGGGGGGGGGGGACTTTTTTCCCTTTATACATCCATTAATTATACTTTCAACAAGAACTCGGATGGTTAAGTCCAACCTAAGCCGATGTGTAATCAATCAGAATGTGTTGTTAACTGTAGCAATCTATAATCCTCCCAACCAATTTCTTATTAAACAGAACTAACGTATTCCTGTAAATATTTTACTATACAAGAGTATTGATGCATGTAAGCCTACCTGAAAACATATTTGATGTTCCTGAAACAGTAGCAAAAATGTCAAGGACATGTTGCTCTGCACTTTCAAAACTCAAATACGTAACAAGAGACAAAAAAGGCAAGAGTAACCACTTTAACACAAAGATGAACTGCCGAAAAGAAAATGCCAAGTCAGGTCAGCAAAGTAAGGTGAGCGCTTATTACAACTGGAATTTCATCAGATATCTTACTCAATAGAAACCAGAAACCAGTAGTATAAATGACAATACATAACAAATCATAGTCTCTCAACAATTAAGGCCATTGGTAAGCTCATTATCCACACACTTTAAAACCTTAACAAAAGGATTAAAGGTTCATTAAAGAAAAAAAATATGTTGGTAGTCTTGTGTTAAAAATATATGCACATAAGTAATGTTTTATTTCAAAAACATTAACGTCATTAAGAGCATTAAAAGCATAGAAAAACATCAAACATGTTGATAAATATTGACCTCCCCAAGGAACCAGCTGAACTTAAGGTATTTAACAGTACTAACAAAAGTAAATGCTACTGAACAAAAACATAAAACAAAGGCATTAAAATTAATAATATTCATTAAAAGCCTGTAAGATTAATTACGTAGTAAAAGTTTCTCGTATTTTGTCACCTCTTAGTGCCAACACGCTACTAATTGATACCTTATCGTTAATACCTGGGAACTGTGTGGCATTAAACAGAATCTGCCAATATGTCTCTCCAAGTTCAAGATAGGAGGACCAATTCCCTCCCCTTTCATTATAAGCTACCTTCTCTATCACACAAAAAATGAATTTCTTAAAATTTTGGCAAGTGGTGCTGTGGCTCTGTAGGGCATTAGTATTGTCCTTCCTTCTAATTGCATAGGTGTGGTGATGAATTCTTTTCTTGAGATGATTTTCCATCTTGCCTATGTAAAAAGCTGGACAGGACAAACAATTAGCTACACAGACAACCCCCTTGGTGTTAAAATCAAAAATACCTGGGACAGGGAACACTTTGTTGATATTGCCAAATGCAGTGTTAGTCGTCTTGTAAATTAATCTACATTCCTGAAAGGCACCACCTTTCTTCAGTTTCCCTAATTTGATACTGCCACCTTTGCCTGTTTTTTCAAAAATATTTTTAATATTTCCCCCTTTTGTATATAATTTTAGGAGATGACCCCAACTTGTCGGTCAACCCGAAAGCCCCAAAAGCACCACCCCAGTTTCTCTGAATGATGTTTCTTGTAGATGTAAAATGGTGGTTATAAGTAAGGGTACAGGTCAGACCTGTATCTAACTCATGGTTCCTAGGCTTGAACTGAAAATCAGCTTGCCTTAGGATGGGGAATAATGTGTGTGCCTTAGGATAGTGGGATAATGTGTTTGCCTATCCATAAATACCAATTGCAACCTGTTCAATTTAAAATAGAGATGGGGTAGTTCCTTTGTCTGAACATATCCTTCAGTTTGTCTAACTTGGTAAGGAACTGTCTTCAGTTGTAAGTCTAGAGAGTCTGATCATCTGACCCTTCACCAAATTCTTTTTCTGACACGTGGGGTGGTTACTATCATAATGTTGGAAACCGATCTAAATTATTAACTCTGGCGGTATCAAACTTGTGCGTGAACATCAAGAAGGTAGTAGAATTGTTGATGTAATCTATATAATCTGGGATTTTGTGGACATCAATATCCCATAAAATTAGGATGTTGTCCAGATACCTAAAGTATCTATAAATATAATGTACATAATTGGTGTTGAAAATGAATCTTTTCTGCCATAGCCAAAGCACAATATTTCTGAAAACAGGGGCAACATAAGCCCCTACTGCCACCTCATTTGTCTGCTTGAAATATTCTCCTTCAAAGGAGATGTAGTTGTTGGTCAGTGCTATTTCCATGAGAATGGACAACATATGTATTGAATCCTGAGACAATTTAGAATCTAGCACCACTGCCTTCCTAAAGAAATCCATGCCTTCATCATGGGGGATACTTAAAATAAGTTGTGAGGAATACTATATTTCCTTTAAATTCACAATCTGCCAAACATTTCAACAGGTGTCAGGAGTCCTTAAGAACATGCCCGTTATCAAATAAGTTCTTAAGCTTTTAGCTTTGCTAGTGGTTCAGTCATAGAGCCCTTAGCCACCACAGCTGGTCTCATTGAGGGGTCAGTAATAGATTTGTGGAATTTAGGAATGCCAAACAGTGAGGAAGTCAAAGGTTTCTTGACCTTCAAAAAATCAGTTTCCTCCCAATCAAAATGGTACTCAAGAAAAAGTTCTTCCAATAAAATGTCTGCCCTGTAATTGGTAATACTGACTTCTTTTAAAGAAGCCAATTCACTATTGTGTAGAAATTACTGCGTTTTCAAAGAATATAGCAAGTAGTCCATAAATCACCATGCCTACCCCTTATTGTTTTTTTTTGTTTTTTTTTTTAGATTCCCTTAGGTCAGACTCACATAACCTTTCAAATAACAGTGGTGGGGGGGGGGTTAAAAGTATTGGTCTATGTAAACTATGTAAATCCTCACTACCTGAATTATTGTTAAATAATAGTCTGAAATAGAGTTTCCTCACAAACAATTTAATGTTAATAATTTTCTCTACCACATTTGGTGTGTCCTTGGGAATAAAATGAAAATTGTTTTGAAAACAACTCACCATGTGTGCCATTTAGTTGGATTTATATTTTGAATCCTTGAAATTCGGAAATGGCAAAGTCCCCGGCATTTTCTTTCATTGCTAGTAATAAGTATTCTTCCTCCCCCTCCCTTTCCGTCTGCCATTTGATTGATGGTAAAAGTTCATTCATTGGCCAACCATCTCTGTCACATAGTGATCTAGTCAAGGATTCTCCTTGTTCTGTAACCTCGTCAATCTTCTGAGTGGAGGGCATAGTTCGTTGTTAAAATGCTGTTCTTCCTGATTGAAAAAAGTCTGCTGTTGATTGTGCTGCAGTTCAGCCAATGAGTGTTTAATATTGGTGTACCAACCAATGAAATTCTATTTTTAGAGACTTGTTTAGAGAGTGGGTAAACTTGCTTTAAGTCGTAATCCTGTTTGTCTCTAAAACGTTCTTTGTTTTTTCCTCTTTTTAATGTCCATAGCATGCTGCTCAACCCTGTTAAGCAAGCCTTTGTAGTGGTTTAGATAAAAGGAAAATAAAGCACCACCAATAATGACACGTTGCAGTGTTAAAATCTCCTCCCTGAGTGCTGCTATACTCCACTGATTATCTCTAATAAGGAGCTGCATAAAATCAAGACCAGTATGATCAAAGATCTTTAGTAGCTACTGGTGTAAAACTGACCCATTTTTCAAGTTATTCGGAAATTTGTAGATTCCAAGTCTCTTAGGGACATGCTAAAGTTTTCAAAAAAAGTGTTGTCCAACTGTAGACCACACCATTTTTAAGTAATTTTTTTCTAATTTAAACAATTGTTCTTTTAAAGAAGTAGAACCGCTTTGTTAGAAACAATGTACTCATTTATATGGTTTGTGTAGTTTAAAGTCCTTGTTTAGCCAAGTTATAAATTCTCCATTGTGGGTGGGAAAACTGTCAGGTCCTTCCAAACCCGTACTTACCGTGGCTATGGTAGTATCCCTTACAGTCCCTCTCCCTGCTACCACATCTGAGTAAGTGGGAGCCTGTCTATTGACAATGTTCAAAAGTGTCTTAGCAGTAGGCAGATAGTTGTTAAAACAGCTTTGGCCTGACAATGCCACTCTCTTAATTTTGGAACCTGGCTGCACAAGCACTGAGATAACCCGAGTTAAAGACAGGAACCAGCAAAAATCTTCAGTGTTCCATGAAGTTGACCCGTCCTGTGACATATTTCTCCAGCAGCAATTAAAACTCAAATACTTGAGACAAACAACAAGAACTTGGATGATAAGTCCATCCTAATCCCATGTGTAATCAATCAGAATGCATTGTTAACTCCAGCATCCTGTTGTGGCCACTTACTGCCTTCACATCTGCAACTATCTGCTGCCAGATTTGCATTCTGTCTGACATATGTCCACATCCCCTCGCAAGCAGAAAGGCACCATGTCTCCTAAAAGTTTCCACAATGACCTGATTCTCAGGGTCACTGAAGGGGGATTTTCAGGGATTGAGATGCCAGGGTGCCATAGTCCTAGGTGACCTAAAACATATCAGAAGGATAATACACACAAAAGTATCACATAGCTAAAAAATTCCTTTTCCCAGATAAAACAGAAAAGGTAGCATTTCACTATTACCCACTGGAGAAACATAAAACAGTAGATATTTGAAATATGAACAACAGGAATTGTGTGGCTGTAACATATCACATTCACACACAAAGCAAGGCTGGATGCAACACAAGGAGAGTAACAATAGCAGACATCTTGTTTGTGTCAAAACAGAAATGTAGCTTTGCTCCCCACCCCCAAAAGAACAGGCAAATGACACATTTTGCTAACAAACAATCAGTAAAATGCTAACAGTGCTATCAAATGAACTGTCCCTGGAACATGTCTACATATTTTATACACAGCATTCCATGTTAGGGTATTGCCAATCATGTATACATGTGAAATGCCGTGACAAACATGCCCATGCCATCAGTACACTTCTAGGTAATGCATATGTATAAAATTAGCATTTACTAATCAATATATATATAATATTAAACAGATTTTTCTTAATGACATTTCAGCATATGCAATATATAGCTGAACAATGCAAGCATACTTTCTCCAGTTCAGTAATCTTCTGTACAGAAATATCCCAGAATAATAGCCTCTTCTGTGTTCTCCACATAAACAAGTCTGTTCACCTTGGTTGCCTTTTTGTGGTGTAGATTCAGGGCTGTGATCGTGGTGAAGATGCAGATCAGGTGCGAACTCATTAGATCTGCTGAATCTCAAATACTTGGCTCCATGTAGCACTCCCTCAGTATTTGTTTTTAAAGGATTACAACTGTGAATGATTACTGGTAGGGAGAAGGAAAACACAACAGCAATGCAGACTGTCCTACCTCCAGTGGGTGTGTCAGGTTAGAATTACAAAGTGTTAGAAGTACAGTGGCAGATCCAAGAAAATGCAAAATGGGGGAGGGGGTGTGCAGTTTGGCTTGACAACTACCAGGGTGGGAATGAGAAAGTGTAACAGTGGGTTTGGGAATGTGGAAAGATCACTTTAAGATGCTCTGATCATGAGTGAAAAGATAGCATTTGCATTCAGCTGCACATGATTTTGCTGAGGATGTGGTAGCAGAAACAGGTAATTCCTGTGCAGAACACACAAAATTTACACAAAGTGCTTTTTCAAAACACATGCCTGGAAGAGATGACTGGTTGCATGCCAAGTCACAGTGCCCTTCCATGGCATAGCAGGCATCATCATTGTTATAACCTAGAAAACAGTCCCAGTGAAGGTGGGATTAGCCACAGAGAGTACCACAGTAAGTTTAAGCAGTAAATACTGATTTATGTGGAAATAGTGACATTTGATTAAGTAAGAGAAGCCCGGTGATTAAGGAAGTATATGTTATGAAAAAATCCCACAAGGCAAATAATCAATTTAGTCATGTGCAATGTATAAAAACTATTATAACCATTGTAGCCTTTTAGATCGGACTTTATGTCAAAATCTGCTATCATGCACGATCAAATATAAGCCACAGGCACAGAGATTTGGATACATGAGCAAAGGTTTCATTTAATTGATGTACCAAATAATTTAGCTCAAAAAGCCTTTGTTTTTTCTTTTTAAAGAATAAGAGGTGTTCAACTTTAACATCAACATTACTGGCTTCAGACTTAAGACTTTGACTCAAAGGGACCTTAACATTTTCTGAAATAAAGACACTGTCAGCCATTCATTCTAGTAACTTTAACAAAGATAATTACCAGTAGAAAAATGTTGGCTGTCTAAATGTACTTAGTGTCACAGTTTAAAATACTCACACAACACCCTCCTTTTGTATACTATATATATGACGCTAATTCCACACACACACACACACACACACACACACATCTATATATATATATATATATATATATATATATTTATATATATGTGTATATGTATATATATTTACTTATTTATATATATAATATATGTATTTATTTATATATATATATATATATATATATATATATATATATATATATATATATATATGTATATATATATGTATGGGATCCGGACACATGCTCGACTAGCATATGTCCAAATCACAAAACATTGATTACAGATACACGAAAGTGTTTAACATCGAAAAGTGCTTCCGTGTATGTGTGCCTGTTTTGTAGATCGGACTACAGTGCGGGTAAGGGAAAATTCCCTTTTCCCCACTGTAGTGTGATCTCGGAGTGAGAATATTAAAGTAGGGGGGTTGTGGGGGGTGCAAGGGGGCAAAGCCCCCCTGCAGAAATGTAGATTTTTGTTTTTTAACTACACATACACGGAAGCGCTTTTCGATGTTAAGAGCTTTCGTGTATGTGTGTTCGATGTTTTGTGATTCGGACATATGCTAGTTGAGCATGTATCCTAGATCCATATATAAATATATATATATATATATATATATATATATATATATCTATATATATATATATATATATATAATATATACCCAGCGGTGTAAACCTTGGCTCGAGATGATTGCCACTGTTGAAGTGACACCCTAACCCCATGTGCAAAATGGGAAAAGGGGTTAAGGATGGATGGATGGATTTATATATATATATATATATATATATATATATATATATATATATATATATATACATATATATATTTAGAGAGAGAGAAAGGGAGAGGTTGTTTAATAACAAGACAGAAGAATCACAAACATCAACCCACTGAAACAAATGTGAAGCTGCAAAATGTTGTCAGACATGGAGTTACTTGTAGTACTTATTCCAAAAATATAGCTGAACAATAAAGAAAAGTCAGGGAATAAGTGATCCATGGTAGAAGGCTTCTCCTGAAATTTAAGTTCTGAATGTAAATGTACATACTGGTAGAGTTGACCATACCTGTCAACCTTTTAGTGCAAGAAATCTGGACAAAGCCTAATAAAAATGGGGGGACAAAGACCCAAAAATTGGGACATATTTTAAATATTGCTCTTATAAACTTAGAAAGTTGCTAGAATAACAGGATTTGTTTTAACATTTTTTGAAGGATATGAAGTCTGAAACTCAAATGTATGTCATTATTCAGTGGCTTCGGTTCTTAGATCATCCCAGTAATTTTCCAGAAAACCACAATTTTTATGAGGAACAGCCCAAAAATATGAGCCAAATATCTGTCCATTCTGCGAAAATCTGTACAGTTGAGAGTTATATAGAGGTGGCAATCCTAAAAATCTATAAACTATCTCACCTTTAATGCTTTTAGTATTTCTCTAAAAAAAAATCTGTCAGCAGACTTAATTACTCCTTTCTTACTCTAAACAGCTTCTCTTCTACACTTTAGGAAAGGACTGTTCACTCTCTCTTCATACTGAAGTAAGTATACTCCTCTACTCATCTTTTAACATCTACCCACTGTGCCTTGCCTTTGTGTAACCACTCACTCTTTTGAAAATGCTAACTTGTCATTGCTCAGCTGTTTAAAGGAAATACTTATTTGACTGTGCTTCTTCACATATGTACTTTATTTTTAGCTTGTATATAACCTACAGTGAATATAAAAAATGTACACACCCCTGTTAAAATGCCAGTTTTTTGTGATATAAAAAATGAGACCACAATAAATAATTTCAAAAGTTTTCCCACCTTTAATGTGACCTATAACCTGTACAATTCAATTGAAAAACAAACAAATCTGTTAGGAGAAAAAATATAAAAAATAAAAAATGTACAATAAGCTGGTGGCATAAGTGCACACCCTTAAACTAATACTTTGTTGAAGCACCTTTTGATTTAATTACAACATTCAGTCTTCTTGGGTAGGAGTCTATCAACATGGCACACCTTGACTTGGCAATATTTGCCCACAATTCCTTGCAAAAGCACTCCAAATCTGTCAGATTGCGAAGGCATCTCTTGTGCACAGTCCTCTTCAGGTCACCCCACAGATTTTCTGTTGGATTTAGGTATGGGCTCTGGCTGGGCCATTCCAAAACTTTAATTTTCTTCTGATGAAGCCATTCTTTTGTTGATTTGGATGTATGCTTGGGGTCATTGTCATGTTGAAAGGTGAAATTTGTCTTCATCTTCATCTTTCTAGCAGACACCTGATGGTTTTGGGCCAAAAGTGACTGGTATTTGGAACTGTTCATAATTTCCTCCACCTTGACTAAAGCCCCAGTTCCAGATGAAGAAAAGTAACCCCAAAGCATGATACTGCCACCACCATGCTTCACCGTGGGAATGGTGTTCTTTTGGTGATGAGAAGTGTTGTTTTTGCGCCAAACATACCTTTTGGAATTGTGGCCAAAAAGTTCGACCTTGGTCTCATAAGACCATAAAACATTTTCCCACATGCTTTTGGGAGACTTAACATATTGTTTTGCAAATTTTAGCTGGGCCTCGATGTTTTTCTGTGTAAGAAAAGGCTTCCATCTTGCAACCCTACCCCATAGCCCAGACATATGGAGAATAATGGAGATTGTTGTCACATGCAGTACACAAACAGTACTTGCCAGAAATTCCTGCAGCTCCTTCAGTGTTGCTGTAGGTCTCTTGGCAGCCTCCCTGACCAGTTTTTGTCTTGTCTTTTCATCAATTTTGGAGGGATGTCCAGTTCTTTGCAACGTCACTGTTGTCCCATATTTTCTCCACTTTTTGATGACTGTCGTCACTGTGTTCCCTGGTATATTCAATGCTGTGGATATTTTTTGTACCCTTCTCCTGACTGATACCTTTCAACAATGAGATCCCTTTGATGCTTTGTAAGCTCTCTGTGAACCATGGCTTTTTCTGTAGCAGGAAACAGAGTAATTGTCAGGAAAATACTTCTAGGATAGCTGAACTTTATTTGGGGTTAATCAGACTTTCTTTAATTGATGGCGGGTGTGTACTCAAGAAGACTGAATGATGTATTTAAATCAAAAGGTGCTTCAACAAAGCATTAATTTAAGGGTGTGCACACTTACGCAACCAGCTTATTGTATGTTTTTTTTCTTTTTTTTCTTTTTCCCCTAGCAGATTTGTTTGTTTTTCAATTGAATTGTACAGGTTATAGGTCACATTAAAGGTGGGAAAGTTTTAAAATGATTTATTGTGGTCTCTGACATTTTAACAGGGGTCTGTACACTTTTTTATATCCACTCTATGTTTACTGCACGTCAACTTTTTTGTATCTTGTTTAATAATGTTCTGTATATGTAATCATTTAACCTGTATGTTTGGAGCTTTTCTCCCCTGGTCTCCACTGAAGATGGGCCATTGGCTCAGTTGGATTAACCCTGTTAACAAACGTCAAAACAAACAAACAAATAAATAAATAAACAGGTGTGTTCTATACCAAGTAGAAAACAGATTCATGGTACTAGTAGGAAGTTCACATTGTTTAACTCTACTCTGAAGGCAGTGTAATTTCACAATATCCCTGTATTTTTACACACTACATGGCTCATTCCAAGTGAGCAGAAGAGCACCATTGCAACCAGACAGGAGAGGAAGGAAACAGGGGTTGCAACAGCATTTGTGTAGAAACTCAAGTCAAGTGAAAAAGCAAGTGCTCTTAGATTTCTTTATTAATAAGAACAAAAGTACTGCAGTCAGAAAATGTATTGTTAACTCAGGAAATCACAGAAAATCTGGACAGTTGAGAGGTAGCTCTCTATGTCACACACACATACACACACACACACACACACACACACACACACACACACACACACACACACACACACACACACACACACACATATCAACCTAATACTGTTATTTTACAGCCTGCATAACATCTCAGATGTTTTATTGCAACCAAATGTATTTTTTCTGGTTCTTCCTATAGCGGCCTTGGCAATATACTTACGTAAAGAGTACATTTAATAGCAAGTCCTTATGTGAAATGATGTATAGTGGTTCATAGCTGCGCTCACATTGCCTTGTGACATACTTAAATATTTTAAGAGGGACAACTATTTAATTTTATGTAAACTCAGTGGCAACTGTGTTTTGACGAGTGGGTGAGTCTTCGGTATATTAACAATATGTTATTGCAATGTGTGCATGATTCATCATTCGGTTCTCCTCTGCCTAGTTTACATCTTTCTCGTCTGTAGTGTACAGCTCTTAATTTTGTATGTAAGGGGGGGTTACTTATTGTCTAGTGATCGAGCATGTGTGTGTGTGTGTGCGTGTGTGCGTGTGTGCGTGTGTGCGTGTGTGTGTGTGTGTGTGTGTGTGTGTGTGTTTTATAGGCCTTGCGAGTATTGAAAACTGGCTTACCGCTCTTCAGCAGAAGAACAAAGCACCCAACCGAAGGATATTTTATGGATGTCATTATTTAGTTATTTATTACTGTTTGTTCATTGGCTAAGTGAGATATGCACTGACCCATTTCAGCTATGGCATGCTTTCAAACAGAATAAATTACATTAGCATGTTACTAATGAAGTTTGTCATATAAATAATGGGTACATGGTAAAAACCGCGTAGTGATAACATTAACATGCAAATACGGCACAATTATGAACATGCAGTCAGAGTGAATTGAAAGTATGATGTGCATAGCAAAATTACATAAACTTGGATATATTTTATATACATAAGAAATGTACAATATACCTTTTGAAGATTGGGTGAAGATAGATGAAGGCTGCCAGCCTAGCCAGGTAGAATTTTGGAGATAATTCTGTCATCATTCTGTCATCTGTAAATATTAATAACACAGGCTTGTTGTCTTAAATGGTAAAAATAGTGTTACATGTGGAACTGAAAAGAATGTAAGAACAGTGCACTCTACTGACCAAGTAAAGCATGTGGTGACCCTTTGATGTTAAAACTCGGAGCCAGTAAGTCTACAGTGAGGCATCCTGCCTGTTGTTTTAAGGCCAGGGTTAATGGCCAGAATTTGCATGCATGAATGTCTTTTATTGCTCTGGTTTCTGCCCAGAGGTGAAGCATTTAAATGTAGTTTCTGTTAGCCTGGGGACCCAGGGAAGTGTGAAGAATGATGTAATGTGAACCAGGAATGTGATTTTAAAAACAGAGAGAATCAGAGAGCATTAAGAATGTTTGTCTTGACCATCCAACTCACCAGCACTGTCTTGCTCTATATGTAAGTTTATCTTAGACTTGTGTTTTGTCTTAGAAATAGCTAGAAACTAGAAAGATTGGACTAAGTGTTTTTCTGTGATGTCAGAACTGAACTACTGAATTATTTTAAGTATTTCTCTGTAATCTCTGAACTCTTGACTAGCACTGTGTAGTAAAAAGTATTGTCTTGTGTTTTGACTATTTGTTATTAAATATTTTTAAACCCTTTCAACTGTGAATGTTTTTGTAGAGATAATTGAGTACTTGCATGCCTTTGGTAAAATTGTACAAAGCAACTCCAATAGCTTTAGCTGTGGGCTATATTACCAGTTGAATAATAATATTGCACAGTAATAATTGGACACCATTTTAAGGGCCTTTGAGTAGTTGATAAATATTAGTGGGTGGTGGCAGCTGGTACTACTGTATAGTCTGGGAAAAAGGGGCACAGTTGGAGAACCTGTGCCAGCCTTCCCCAGGAGTGTCTTTGTGGTTGTATAAACTCTTCTCAAAGTGTGTGTGTGTGTGTCAGCTACTTGGGCAGGGACACGAAGCACTAGTTGGACAGAGAGGGTGCTGGAGGCTTTAGCTTGCCCACTAGGCTGAGATCTGGACCCTATAGCTGTGCCAGTGGGGACCTGGAGAGCAAGGGAGCGACCATCCCCAGGCTGACTGTGATCTCTGTGTGCTCTTAAGGGAAATTGCACTTTACTGTGTGTATTTGTTATCCTTTCCTCCTATATGAGACGCCCCTCACTGGTGTTAGTGGTGAGAATTGAGGCTCCTTGATTGCTGGGCCAGGGCACAAGCATCACATACCTAATATACATAAGATGCCTAAACCCTGAAGTGTATTGCTGTAGCTATTTTGCCAAGGACATTTTCAGTTTTGTGAAGGCTGCTATAATAAGGAAGTACCATTTTTGTCTTTTAAATAGCCAGCACAGACAAAAGCTAGTAAACAGAATTGTTCACTAAAGTTGTGAATGGAAGCATCACTGGCTTTTGTCCTTGCTGGATGTGTGAAGTACGCAAACAAGCACAGCAACTTTCCTTAGTACTGAGAAAAGATGCAATACAAGGTACAGGATTTAATTCTCACCTTCACCATTAATGCTTCATTGGTGAGTTTGCATATTTTAATAGTTACAGCTAATTAGACGACATTCATATAAAATTAACAAACATGTAAGAGAGGCACATGAGAAATTCAATGAGAATGTACTGTAGTGTGCCAAATGAGATACACTCAACTATACCACTTTGTTGGGATTTCTTCAAATTTTCTTTGAAGAAAAAAATTACATTAGGGTCTCTAAACACTGATGTTCTATTCTCTCTCGCAAATTACTGGAACAGTATCTTCACCATCCACTCAAGTCTGTACTTTTGGCTTAATGACTACTACTAAGTGCTACTAGTACTACTTAATCCTTGATAAAAATAATAGTTTTATATTTGAGTCTTCCCTCCAAGAAGCTGTCACCAAACATGCCTTCGCTGGGGGAGACAGATGCGTTTCCTGCCTTCTCCCCACAGCGTATCAGTTCTGCTGGTGTGCAACAGTCTCTGTTTTCTATTTTATAAAGGTTTTTCTTGGATTTTGTGGATAATGCTTGTCTAGAAAACAACAACCTGTATAATGTAGCATTCATAGTTACTTTCTTTTGCTTTATATAGCAACTGAAAAGCTAGGTTTTAGCAGTCACTTCTTATTTGCATTTACCGAGACATTCACATGTAGTTTTTCATGTTGTAACACATAATTATAGACGCCCTTGCAGTCTTGGAATACCTAGTTGTCACTTGATACTGTATAGCGGTTAATCAAACCAGATACATTTATTTCTGCATTTGCATGCTCATATAATACTGTGTTATGGTATCCACGTATGTTATGCTACTAAGCCTCAGAACAGTTGCTATCTATGCTTAGTTACTGAACCCACAGCTGCTTAATTATTGAATCTACTATTAATGTGAAATATTTAAATCAAGAGCTGTTCCGACCTCCTGTGGGTTACTGTATAAATGTATAAGCAAAACTGATTTGCTAGAAATGCGCTCTGTATGCTATTTTAACACTGGGGAATTTTAAACCTGCATTTAACTTTCATACCTGCTTTTTGCATTCTCAGGTTCCTTGTATAGCACTGCTTGAGTGTAACTTAGTTTTGCTTACCATTTTCTCTCTGTTACTTATTGCTACTGCTTCCCTCTCTTGTTGTCCTCTCAAAGCTAAAGCTCTTCCTCTCTGACCCCCACTCAGCTATCCCACCCCCACATCACTTCAGTCCCAATTCTAACCTTACATTACATACTTTAATTATGGGTTCTCTTTCATTCTTCCCTTTCAAGGCTATGCTGCCTAACCAGTGGTGTGGACTTCCCTTCTGCCCTGTCTACTGTGCAAATTGCCTCTTCATCTCTGAAAGAAAAAATAACAATAAAACAACTACTACACTGCTTCCTGCTTTTAATATTATACTGCCTAACCAATGGTGCGGACTTCCCCTTTGGCTAGTCTTCTGTGTAATCACCTCCTCATCTCGGAAATGAAAAAAACCTTGTGTAACAATAAATCAACTGTAGCAGTGCTTCCTGCTTTTAATGTTGTACTGCCTAACCAATGGTGCGGTCTTCCCCTCTGCCCAGTCTACCGTGTAAATTGCCTCCTCATCTCTAAAAAGAAAAAAATAATATCAATAAACCAACTACTACACTGGTTCCTGATTTTAATGTATGTAACCTTATGTTTATAATTCTGCAATTTAGCCTGTTTAAATTATAGCTGTAGCACACCTCTGAACCAAACCCTACCCTCCCTGTGTCCTGTTCCCTCCCAGCTATTCACTATTTAACTGTTTTATTCTTTTTTATCCCACTAGCTAGAATAACATTACTGTTTTCCCTCCTTGCCCCAACACTGCTCTCTTCTACCCGTAGATTTACACACTCACCTTCTCTAGCTCGGTTACTTAATAGTTAAACTTTAAGGTTTACCACCTACTCTCCCTAGTACTGCTTCTCTGACTGATTCTTTTTGTTATCTCTCTTATCTTTACTGTACTCTCTCAGGTTTCCCGCAGTCTTCTCCAGCCCACTCCAATTGCCCTTGCTATGCTCTGGCTCACTCCGCTCCCTTACCCTATTCCTTTTCCCACCCACCCCTAAATGCATAACATTTATTGCTAAGTATTTCCCCTCCTGTTTAGCACCTCCTCTTTCTCACTCCCTCACCAATCACACACTGTCCTTTTCCATCCCTACTTCAACTCATCAATAAACACTCCCACCACTAAACAAACATCTCCTCTAAACTCTTCCCACACACCTCATTCCAACCACTCTCTAAGACTTTTCCCCTTCTTCCACACATCACCCTATCTACACTCCCCTTCCAAGTCAACTACTACTCTACATCCATCTCTATACACCTTTGCCAGCAACTGTACATCCTTTCATTACTAATTACTCTATATCTTGACACTCTAACTCTCTTGTTGTGTTCACTTTTCTCTCTACTCCAACTGTTTCCCTTTATCTCACCTCCTCACTACAATTAAAACTCTTAGCACATCTCTTATATAGAATACTCACCAACCTCAACACTTGTACCCTCTCTTCCCTATCTTTCCACTCACCTAAATCTCATCACTAACACTCCTCACAACCCCAACATGCTTCTCACCCTTATTCTCCACACCTCTCCTATCTTTCCTCTCCTGTTATCATACTCCAATTAATCCCTTACATCTTTCACCAACCTCCACTCAAAATTCCTTAAACCTTCAAACCCATTATTCATTTACCATATCTATCTCATTGTTTGTCACAACCAACTCACTCCTACCTAAAATCAAAACTTTCCTCCACCCTAATCCCCCATAAAAAGTAAATAAAAATACAATTTCCACCTATTCTGTCCAAATTACAGCACTACTACTGTTCTTATTTCTTTTATACATTCTGCCTCTCTAGCAAGAGACAACAGCAAACTCATTTCCTATCTCTGTCTAGATCTCTCTAAAGCATTTTTGTGTACTTTTGTGGAGATTTTCTCTTGGGCCTCCTCTCAAAAAGGGTTTTAGATCAATCAGACATTCCTGGTTAACAAATGTCAAGTAAATAAATAAATTAAATAGGTAATAGAGATGCAGTTGGTGAAGGCATTCATAATCATAGAATAGATCACCTGACTGCAACCTCCACTTGTATTTCTGATGGATCTTTGATGCAAGAAATTAAAAGAAAAAAGTGCTGGCAAAGTGAAATGGAAAGATCTACAGTTTTGGTGGCATATTTACCCGTTTATATATTAGAACAGTTCATTTCTTTTTTAAGTCACAAATGAACAACAACTTTTCTGCACCAATGTCTAAATTTGCCACTGAAGTAATTTTGTCAAGGTTGGAAATATAAGTAAGCAGCACACAATTCACAAGTTCTGCTCATTAACATCCAACCTCCCCTTTATTTGTTGACAACTGTATATTATTGCCATTTAATATTCTCACACATTTTAAGAACAATGACGTAGAATGGCTTACAGATTGCATAGCTCAGATTACTGGTCAGATAAGACAAGAATGAGCAACAAACAAAGAGAGGTAAGACAGAGCCGCATATTTTCAAGCAGTACTCATACATGGTTGAGCGATCACTCAGTGCACTACATCCAAAATGAATGCATGTACACATAACTGCTGTACAGTTTCATAGTACTGTAGATGAAGTTGCAATTGTTTGTATGCAGAATGATTTCAGTTCCCCTGCTGCAAAGCTGTTTGTGTGGCAAAGATGGATAAGGCACCCTTGTTGTGTTATGAAGGTTCATTGGGGTGAGATTCAAATCCGGACCTATGTAGAATATTTCATTTAAAATCCAGACCTATGTAGAATATTTCATGTGTACTAATAAACAATTTGTAGTGTTTAATTCATAGATTGCTATTCTTCATTTCAGCTATTTTTCCCTTATATTTTATTTATTTTTTTTGGCCAGTGTTTGTGCAGTATGCAGCTTAGCGCAATCAAGGAAAACAGAGAAGAAAATGAATGTCAGATTTGGCTGTGCTTATCTCATTTGTGCAGTGCTTAGCAGTGCACAAACCGGGACTAGTGGCCCTCACAGGAAGTCGACAGAACACATGCAGAACACCTGCAAACAGTTTGTCTGTAATAGTGCAAAGATAAAGGATACATTGTTGCAAATTTTGCTTTCCATCGCTTGCTCGATGGTTAGCAAATTTCCTCATCACCTGCAGCCATCGAACACCTGCAGACAGGACACAGGCAGTCAATAACTAAAAATGGATACATTCAAATAATTCTGTTGGGCACTGCACAAACATGTTAAGTGGAGTTTTGCAGCTGTTAAGACAGATAACTTAAGAATGAATAAGAAATTATGGAAATGTCATGTTACTAGTCCTGTGACAGCAGGTGTAAGTGTAGGGCTGGAGTACAGATGGTTCTGGGTTCTAGCAAAGGGTGTGCAACCTATTTTTACAGTTGTAACAGTGCAGTTTATAGCAATGCACAGAAAAATAGACAAGTGTCATTTCAACATTTTTGTGGCAACAGGTGTAAGTATAGGACTGCAATACACATGGTCCTGGGTCCTAATACAGGATATTCCAGAAATGTTTACTGTTGTTCCACTTCCTATTATATTCACTCTCACTTATAACACTTTAGATAGTGGAACTGATATGAATTATATGTATGAGGGATAATACACCCTTATTGTGTTTTCAGATGTATGACTGAGAGTATATTGTCTACTATATTTATGTAACTGTAATTCTGCTGTCTGGACTTACATGGCCTTCACAATTAAATAAGATACATACACAACTGGACCTATATACAAGAACCTTTTCAGGTCACACATATAAATGTGTAACACCTCAAACTGTCAGACATATTTATGAATGATTCCTGACTATGTCTGAGTAGCACTTTTTCTGTGGCAAAGATGGAAAATCAACATTGTAGAAGAAAATGTTTTGTCCCTTATACCTAGGTTTGCATCCCACACCTTAAAAATTAATTTTATCAGTGTTTAAAGCTAAAAACAAATGTGTCAGGTCATGACATTTATGCCTCCAGTTCATGTCTGCAAACTTAACTCACCTAACATTTACCTTCCAATTTCAATATATATTTCCAAGCTACATCAGCAGACACCCCTCAAACTAATGCCAAGTGTCAGATTAACCTTCTAATTTCAAGTATCTATTTCATGCCTGCTTGGCACTGCTGATCTCTGCTTAACATCACACAGACATGGTTGGCATCATTGTTTGGGTTTCTACACTACCAGTAAACACAATAACAGGAATTGGTGGAAAAGCATCAGTTGCTATTGCTCTAGTTTGAATGTTAGACATGTCTGGAGTTAATGGGGAAGCTGCCCAGTTTAGGGCACAGAAGTGAGGTGTCCAGGATTCCAGGATGTTTAATGGAGTCCTGGTAAAGCACCACAGCCAAAGGCTTCTACAGGGAGACTATTCTGGCTTCCAGTACAAGTCTGAGGCATGCAGAAGTTTGGCTCAGACTGTATCCAATGCTACTGCCATACCACACACTGCAGAGCAGTGTAGGCATCATTTTGATGACCTACAGAGGTGCAAAAGGATACCCTCAACCAGTGGATGACTGAATTTCAAACTGTGGACATCCCACAGTTGTGTAATTATGATAATAAGAAAGTATTTGTAATACCTAGAATGCTAAATATAAGCGAGACTGGTATGCGTAATGCTCTTCTGTTCTTTTATGTGCTTTTCCCCAGCTAATGTAGAACTAGAGTTCAATAGACAGGTTCATTCTGCTTGAATGGAGAGACTGGGGAAAGAAAATGGCATGTATGCAGCACAAGAGAAGTATTATTGTAGCTTTAAAAGTTAAAGATAGATTTTTTGGGTCTTTTATACAGTTGTCACAAATCCTAATTGTAAAAGCAAGTATGCATGCATTAGTCTGCAGCATAAACCAATAAATCAACTTTAGGTGCCAAATATAAAACTGTAGTCAGAGATTGTGGGTTCAAATACCATGGGTCATAACTATACAATACTGTACTTCTGTAGTTCATAGGTTCATAGGTTGGTACTAGACTATCAGCCCTAGGGCACATACAAGCCTAGCCATAACAATTCCATGGCTATTTCTTCCCACAATATTTACTTCCCTGGACCCCTGTCTAGCAGGGTGACTGACGTGATCCTTGGGGTGAATCTCCTATCTCCCATCCAATCAAGTAATATTGTCAAGTAATATAGTAATATTTAGGTTAAATTAAACTCTATACAGGTGGCATAAATGTCCTGCTGTTAGCTGTAATCTGTATGATTGGATCACACACATATGTGCATTATATGCACATTTCAAAGATTACTTTCATCAATCTGTAGTTATAGTGTGCATTTGTTAGGACATATACTTAAATGTAATACTTCAGATAAAATAGTTGTATAATTGTGCTACAATGGTATATCATATATGATGGTAGTAATTTTATCTCTTTTTTTCTGTCACCCCAACCCTTATCCCTCTCTTTTATTGTCTATTATGTGTCATCAAAATGTCTCCATGTCATCTATGTGCACCATATCACTAAATGCTACACAGCACAGTGAGGTAAGCCAGCCCCAGTGGATCATCCTGCCCCTACTCCACCAGCTCCAGCACTGATGCCCAGCATATCTGGGACCCAACCTGGCAGCACTGCATCTGCTTCCCCTACACTACTTTTGCCCTCAGGTGCTACTGGCCCAGAAGCTGGTGCTGTGGTACCCTCCAGGAACAGTGACAGAAGTGGGGATTTCATCACCTGCCAGGAGATACCAGGGTTGTTTTGTAGGGTTGTGTACCGCACCATTGGTGTGTGCCTATGCCGGATGGAGGGTCTGCTGTCCCTTATGGTACTTATAAGGAGAAGATGTCAAGCACTCCAGCTGGCAGTGGAGTAAGGGGAGAATATGTCAAACACTCCAGCTGGCAGTGGAGCAAGGAGAGAAGATGTCAAGCACTCCAGCTGGCAGTGGAGTAAAGGGACAGTGATGAGAGTCCAGTGGGTGAGGACTCAATTCTCACTGTATCCATGTTTGATGGGCATGAGCCTGTGTTGTACCCTCTCTCACCCCAATCATGGTGTCCCCAACCTTTTGCGTCCCTCACCACCCTGTGTCTTGTCTTGTTTGTTTGCATTTACTTCCTCACCTACCTAACTTACCAGACCCAGAAATACCTATGTCTCTTACCCAGCATTCTTCTCTTAGTGAATTAAAAAAATGGGCATCTGTCCCAAAAAACAATATTGCCCCATACATAGCTCTCCATTTTGCACACATGTCTTCTTGATGCACATGATTTGGTCCATTTGGCTATACAACATGATTACTTTGTTGTCACCCCTCTCTCTGGAGTTGACAGTCCAAATCCAACTAATATTCTGCACATATCAGTTTTCACTTTTGAAGAAAGGGATAGCTATGGCTTTTTCCTACCTCCCTCCTGCACATTTGTATATTGCTTTCCCTTTGTCCCCCCCCACTTGCTCACCATTTCACCACTTTCCTATTTACCCCATTTTAACACCTATAATCTGGACAAAAAATAGAATCACACACAACACACATAAATACCAGTGAAAGCAATGGATCCCTTCACTTTTTGACCTCCATGTTTGCCAGGAGTTTGGCATCGAGCACCAATGCCAAGCGAAGATGAGCAGCCTTACAGTGCTGAAGTTGCCTCCACACAATGCTGTTTAACCCCACTGTGCTAGGCCAACACACAGCAGCACATGTACTATAAAGAATTAATGTCAATGCATTAACACTGTTTAAAAGTATTAGATCCACTTGGATTTCAACCCAGTATCATGTGGGCTCAAAAATAAATGTGTTATTGCATTTACACTTGGCTGCCACATCTTCAGCTAAGCAGCAGGTGAGTTTCATACACTCTGTACTAACTCTCACACTTTTAGCGATGCAGCTCATGTTTGTGCATTGCTTAACTATGCACAAACAGGGGAAAGTAATGGAAATGTGTATTTTTCAGGCACACTTTGCTAACCATTGCACAAACCCACTGCTCATTGCTGTGCTATGCAAAGTAAATATTTGCACATATTAGTGCTGAATACTGTCCATTTACTCTTCCTGCCATAAAACTACATGTGGAAACATAACAGAATGAAGGCCCCATCTAACAGTATGTCAGAT
Source organism: Protopterus annectens (assembly GCF_019279795.1). Taxonomy (NCBI): domain Eukaryota; kingdom Metazoa; phylum Chordata; order Ceratodontiformes; family Protopteridae; genus Protopterus; species Protopterus annectens. Next base: position 744,842,350 of record NC_056729.1, read on the forward strand.
GTTTACAATGCAGCCATGTGTTGCCTCCCCCCATGCACTGCAACTCTGGTGTCTTAGTACTTGTTTTCAAATATATCAACTACACTACATAAATTAATATCAAATGCTGTGTGATATGAAATGCATGTCAGTCTGATAACGTGTAGAGCTAGAACAATCTTTACAGTTGAATGTGCCTACACAACCCCAAACTGACCCTGGGAACTATCAGTCCATATGTCTAACCAGCCTTATCTGCAAGGCTGTGGAAAGAATCATCATGGACCATGTGCACAGGGACATTGGTGACCACCCAGTTTGTTTTTGTCAAGGGTAGATCTTGTTTATTAAACCCAAAGCCCTGGATGAGGGAAAACAGGACATACTGCCTATGTTGATTTAGTCAAGTCCTTTGACACAACCCCCCATTCAGGTATCGTAGAGAAAATCTCCTATCTGGGGATGAACTCATACATTACTACATGGGTAGCCAACTGGCTTGCAGCCAGAATGCACAGTGTCAAAGTTGGAGAGTTCACCTCCACCAGTAGACCAGTTACCAGTGGAGTATAACAAGAATCTGTGCTGGGCCTTCTACCATTTGGAAACTATTTCTGTGACATCCAGGTAAAGGGAGAAAACCCATGGCTTACCAAGTTTGCAAATGGCTGTCAACTGGGTGCAATCATATAGAGTCCCCCACCAATGATAAGATCAGAAAGGGCTGACACAGACAAATGATTGGTGTCAAACTCACGGCCTGAATCTTAATGCAAAAAATGCCTCGTTGTCTCCTTTGGCAAAGAAGTACCCCTGCTAATTATGATATACATAGCACCCCTCTAAGCTCAAACTTAATGGTGTGAGACTTGGGAGCACAGGCTGATAGCAATCTAAACTTTGATTGCTATGTGTCCATAGTGGTAAGACATGCATTCTACATTGCACACCTTATAAATAAGGTCATCGCATCCAAGATCAGGGAGGTCATAGCTCCACTGTACTCAACCCTTGTCAAACCATGAACTGAGTACAGTGCTCTTTTCTGTATATACCACAGCAGACACCTACGACTGAAGAGACCAGAGGTTTCTGACCAGGAGAATCCAGGGCCCCAAAACATGACATACATGGA
>NC_056729.1:744845963-744895963 GCF_019279795.1 Protopterus annectens
GCTTTATATGTTAGGCAGAGATCTCCTTGGAGTAGGCAATATGCTACAGAGTAAAGCTGGAGTTTATTGAGACAGTGTAGGGCATCTGTTTTTGTGGGTTACTTCTGTGGCCTTTCCAGTTGCTGCAGATGTCTTGTGAGGTACATTCCAAAAGGGGCGTTGTACTCTATAATGGGTCTAATGAGTGCCGAGTAGAGGGGAACAATAAACTCTTTTTTCCTGGATGAGAACCCTTTTGTGATGAGGTGTGCCACATAAAAGGATTTCCTGACTACTGTGGTGATGTGATTATCAAAGGAGAGACTACTGTCCTCCTGGGTCCCAAGGTCTCTTATCACACATTCGTCATTAAGTAGACTGCTGTTTATGTGGTAGTTCATGGGTACAGAGTTTTTATCAAAGGAGATGACAATGCACTTGACACCAGGCATCTGTCTCAGTGAGGCCCTTCTGTAGGATGTCCACATCATTTGGGGACTCGACTATGGCTCCTAGTTTGCAGTCATCTGCGAACTTCATTAGCCAGAGGCTTTTGTGTTAGCCTATACTTCAGAGAAATAGATACCAAACAGGAGAGATCCCAGGATTGAACCCTGTGGTACTCCACTTGTCACTGGTTTGAAGTCAAATTTGGAGTCTGCAACTTTTTACAGTGTGGGTTCTGTCAGTGAGCCAGTTGGCAACCCATCTTGTGATGTAGGGATTTATACCTAGTTTAGTGAGTTTAGCTATAATTCCAGAATGGGGGATGGTGTCAAAAGCCTTGGTGAGGTTAAGATAAGCTGTGTGAACCACCTTATACTCATCTACGGCTTTGGTGACTGCCTCAAAGAAGTCAATCAGGTTCAGAAGGCATGATCTGCCTTTCACAAACCTGAACTGGGTGGGGACCAGAGTTTGGAGGCTACCAATGTCTTTGTTTATGAGTTCCATGATGATACGTTCCATGGCCTTGCAGATTAGGCTCATCAGGCTAATAGGGCGATAGTTCCCAGGATCAGTGGTAGCTCCCCTTTGTAGAGTGGGATAACTGTTGCTGTGCGCCATTCAGTGGGCACAAAGCCTGACGTGAGACTATGATTGAACATGGTACTTAGGTGGGGAGCCAATTTGTTCTGAAATTCATGTAAAATGCAGCCTGGGATGTTGTCCAGTCCCATGGATGCTGTGTTTTTGGTTTTAGAGAGTGCAGCTTTTACCTGCATACATGTGATTACAGGGACTCTTCATTCTTCCCATTATAGATATGGGCCCTTTACGGGGTGAGAGGGTGGTAAAGGTAGCATTGAGCCTATCTGCCAGGATGTTGGCAATATCAGTTGGCTCTGTAATTTTCATGCCATTGTGCTGTAACTCAGAGCAGATCTGGGTATTGCCATTGAGATTCTTGACATAGCTATAGAATGCTTTGTGGTTGCCCTTAGAATCAGTGGTGATTTTGTTTTCGTAGCTAGCTTTGGAGGATCTTATAACGGATCTCAGCTTCTTACTGAGGCTGACCAGGAAGCTCCTCCACTCATGGGATTTTACTCTCTTTTGCAACAGTTTCTTCCTTCTGTTGTAGAGTTTGTTTATGGCAGGGTACCACCAGATTGGCTTCCTTTTTTTGGAGGATAGCATCTTGGTTCTGTTTTAGATAGCACAATCCCTGCACTTGTGTAAGTGCTTATAGAGTGCATTTGTGTAGGATTCAGCAGTCGTAACTGTATTGTCCATCTGCATGAGTGTCTTGAAGTTTGTCACTTCTGTCTTAAAAAGCATATAGTTGGCTTTGGAGAAATCTTTTACCGTGGTTTCCTTAATGGTTGGTGGGTGCGGGATGCAGATATCTAGGGTGATAAACTTATGGTAGGATCTGACCAACGAGGAGTTGATTTCAGGTGTGGAACACCTGTCACTCATGTTGTTAATGACTAGGTCTAGGATATTGTTTCCCCTGGTGCAGGTGTGGATAAGTTGATCCAGGGCATTGGAATTTATGAATTCCAGAAAGTGTTGAGTGAAGGAGTTGGTACATGAGTAGTTTTCCCAGTTAATGGTGGGGTAGTTGAAATCTCCCTTTATTATGGTGTTTGGTTGAACCCTAATATTTTCCAGTATATCAAGAAAAGAGGAGTGGGAATCCTGGGGCATGGTGGGGGATCTGTCGCAAGCTACAATTTGGATTGCAGTTTTGCCCAGAGTTAATTGCACTTGGATAGCCTTGGATGCATTATGCTGCACAGCTAGCCTGAATGTGTGGATATCCTTAATGAATATGGACACACCTCCGCCTTTGGTGTTCTTGTCCAGGTTAGATGGCCAAAAAGTGTGGTATGAGTTATAGCCTGGTAATGCAGAGGTGCTCTCTAGAGCCTTGAACCAGGTCTCAGGCACTGCACAGATATCAGTGTTTTCCATTTTAAGGAGTGCTTCGAGTGAGTGCATTTTGAGATTTATACTTCTAGCATTGAGAAGCATTACCCTCAGTTTTTTTTTTGCCTGTTCCTGTTATGGTAGTGAATTTGTCATTTGAACCTTGCCTAAAAAAGGCACTATAGGGACAGCAAGAGCTTTAGCTAGTATCCAGAATCCCAGGGGTGACAGGTGCAGGCCATCTCTGGCAAAGCATCGTGGTCTGTCGACCATGTCGTCCCAAGCAGACAGATACTGGATTCCCTTAGAATGACATCAGAAGCTTAGTCAATTGTTGAAGTCAATCATTTTGTCCTTGTACTGCGGTATCATTCTAGGCGATGACAGGATGCTACTCAGGGCTAGGGTTATACCTGCCTGGGATACAAGATCAGAGAGCTCTTCCATGTCTCTTTTCATGTAGTGCAGGGAGGTACGTCTCAGGTCATTCACACCAACATGGACAATGAAAGAGTCATATTTGTACTTGTTGTGGAGTGACCTGAGTGCGTGGGTTATGGTCAAAGTTCAAAGAGCTCCTGTAAGGTAGGAAGACTAGTGCCCACAATCTTTTTTGCTGTTTTTATTCTTCTTTGCAGCTGTTACGGAACCATACAGTGCAGTTGTTGGTGATAATGCTGTTGATGGCTCCTCTGTAGAAGGTAATTAGAGCATTCACAGAGAGCTTTGCTTTTCTCAGCCTTCTTAGGAAGTATAGTCACTGGTGCACTTTTTAAATTAGCTTGTCTGTGTTTGTACTCCAAAAAAGATCCTCTGATATATGTACCCCCTGGACCTTTGTAGTTTGGACTTTCTCCACTTCTTCACCATTGATCTTGATTGTTATTACCATATTCTCCTCACCAGACACTGCTGATGTCATCATCTATATCTGATTTTTGGATGTGCACTATTCCCACCAGGGCAGGGTCAGAGACTGGCCTGGAGGCCAGGCAGAAGTCACCTCATCCTATATGACACAGATTACAGTGACAAGGCTTTCATTCTATCTACACACATAATGGCATGGTTTATACGCCCTGTGATTTCCTGGTGAGAAACCACTGTGGTGTCTCCAGCTACTGTATGTGCCTGGTGAGGTACACACAAAAAAGAGAATTATACTCTATTAGTGTTCTAATGAGGTTTAGATACAGTGATGTAATATAATCCTCAGACCTGAATATGATGGCATGACTTATGATGTCCACAGCACAAGCTTTCAATACCAGTGTGGACACTTTGTAGTTGAAGTTCAGATTGCTGCCTGTGTGTGTTCTCAGTGTGTTCATAACTGGGTTTCAGCACTGCAGGACTGTTTTCAATGTTGTAATTAGCAGGGAATTCCACTTTGCAGCTGGACTAAATAAAGACACATTTTTGCATTTATTTGTAGACCGTGGCTTTGTCAGTACTCATCTGTCTGTATTAGCACTTCCTGTAGTATGTTATCATCATAGGTGGCCTCAATGATTGCACCTAGTATGTAAAAAATTTTAGCCTAAACTGTCGAGAAATAGATTCCAAAAAGTAAAGGGGCAAACACAGATCCCTGTTGTATGCCAGTGGTCACAGCTGTACTGGTACAGGTTGATTCACCAACTTTCACATTATGTGTTCAGTCAGTGAGGCAATTTGTTACCCATCTAGTGACATAAGGATTAACCCCCAGCTGGGAGAGTTTTTCAGTGATAACTGCATGGGGGATTGTGTCCAAACCCTAGGCCAGATCAGGGTAGGCATCATGTACTGTCCTACCTTCATCCAAGCCTACAAAACAGAATCAGTAGGCTGTGACAACATCACAGATTGCCTACTGCATGACTCAGCACATACACCTACCTGATGGAGTTGGATGCACATTTCAACACACCCTCCACACAGACTATGTCTGTAGAAGGGTGTACATCAACATGCATCCATCTGAGTTGGGGGAACAGCACCTGATGCATGCATCTATAGACACATCCTGACTCTCCTCATATGCGAGGTAGACCAACATGTCATCCTGGACCTTTTCTAAATGAACTCTAGTAATATCCTGGCTGTATGAAACAGCCTGCATGAGTTGTTAATGCTACCTCTTACCTGTTACATCTGGTAGATGTCCTCAAAGAGGTCATGGAGGGCATGCATGATGATAACACTATCATAGGTTCACAGGTTCATAGGTAGGTACTAGGCTATCTTCCCCTAGGGCATTTATAAGCCTAGCCAGAATTTGTTGGCTTTCGCCTCCATTTTAGACTAGATTCCTGAGCCTCTGTCCAGCAGGGCCATAGAAGTGATCCCAGGAGCAAATTTACAATTACCCATCCACTCGTCAAGATTTCTCTTGAAGAGGGTCAGTGAGGGGCTCTGCCTAATATGGACTGGGATTCTATTCCAGAATGCAGAAAGCCTTTGGGATATGAATCTATCCCTCCAGCATGTCCTATTTATTTTTGTGTTAAGGTTTAAATCCCTGGAGCATGTAGCTCTAGTGGATTTGGTTTTCTTGAGGTGGAGCATGTCGAACAATTCCGGGTTGGACATGGCCTTGTATGTCAGGCAGAGATCACCTCTGAGTAGGCGGTAAGCAACTGAGTAGAGCTGGAGTTTCTTTAGTCGAGCTGCATAGGGCAACTGTTTGAGGCCCACGATCCTCTTGGTGAGGTATTTTTGAGGCCTCTCCAGCTGTTGCAGGTGTCTGGTAAGGTATATCCCAAATGGTGCGTTGTACTCAATTATGGGCCTGATAAGTGATGAGTACAGGGGCACAATGACCTCTCTTGATCTAGATGTGATCCCTTTTGTGATTAGGTGGGCTATATAGAAGGTCTTTCTAACCACTTTGGCAATGTGATTGTCAAAGGAGAGGTTACTATCTACTTGGGTCCCCAGATCCCTGATTACTTCTTCCGTAATTAGTGGATTTCCTCCTATATGGTAGTTTGTGGGCTTTTTGTTTTTCCCAAAGGGGATGACTATACATTTTTTTGCATTTAGCTTGAGGCCATGGTTCTGACACCAGGTATCAGTCTCCGTAAGGTCTTTCTGGAGGATGCTTGTGTCAGCCGGAGAGTCGATTATGGCTCCCCAGTTTGCAGTCATTTGCGAACTTGGTCAGCCATAGTCCTCCCGTGTTTGCCTGTACCTCAGAGAAGTATATACTGAACAAGAGTGGTCCCAGGACTGATCCCTGTGGGACGCCACTTGTGACTGGTTTAGAGTCAGACATGGCACCCGCAACTCTGACCATGTGAGTTCTATCCCTGAGCCAGTTTGCAACCCATCTTGTGATGTATGGGTTGATTTTTAAGCTGGTAAGCTTATTTATGACACCTGAGTGGGGTATTGTGTCGAAGGCCTTAGCGAGGTCTAAGTAGGCTGTGTGGACTACCTTACCCTCATCTAAGGCTTTGGTAACTGTTTCAAAGACATCAGCTAGGTTAAGGAGGCAAGATCTGCCCTTAACAAAGCTGAATTGGGTAGAGTCCAATGTTTGGACGTTCCCAATTTCTTTGTTAATGAGATCCATGATGATGCACTCCATAGCCTTGCAGACCAGGCTAGTCAGGCTTATAGGGCAATAGTTCCCGAGATCCGTTGTGGCACCACATTTGTGGAGTGGAATCACTGTTGCTGTATGCCATTCTTTGGGTAAATAACCTGTGGTAAGGCTGAGTTGGAACAGTGAATTCATGTGAGGGTTTAGTTCATTTTGGAGCTCATGTAAGACGCAGCCTGAGATACCATCTGGTCCCATTGATGCTGTGTTTTTTACTTTGGAGAGGGCTGCTTTCACCTGTGTGTCTGTGATGTCTGGTTGACTGCATTCTTCTGGGATGGACACAGGCCCTTTTGGGGGGAATGGGGGGTGAAGTTTGCACTGAACCTGTCCGCCAGGATGTTGGCAATGTCTGTGGGTTCAGTGTGTTTTGTGCCATTATGCACCAGCTCAGAGCAGATCTGAGAGCTGCCATCCAGATTTTTGACGTAGCTAAAGAACGCCTTGTGATTATCTTTAGAGTCTTTGGCGATCTTTCTGTCGAAGCTGGCCTTTGATGATTTTATAAGGGATCGAAGTTTCTTACTGGTACTGATGGGGTCTACCAGACTGGCCTCCTGTTCTTGGAGGAGTGGGTCTTTGTTTTACTTGGGATGGCACGATCCATGCATTCTTGTAGGTGATCATAGAATGCATTTGTAAAGGATTCTGCGGTTTGGGTATCATTTTCCATTAGCCTGGGGGCTTTAAAACTTTCCACCTCAGCCTTGAGAAGTGTGAAGTTTGCTTTTGAGAAATTTTTCACAGTGGTTTCCTTTGCTGGGGGTGGGGTCGGGATGTGGATGTCCATTGTGATAAGTTTATGGCCTTATCTTACCAACGAGGGATTTACCTCTGGTGTGGAACATTGAGCCCTCATGTTGGTGATGACCAAGTCCAATATGTTGTCCCCTCTTGTGGGAGTGGTGACCAGTTGTTCCATGGCATTTGAGTTTATAAACTCCAGGAACTGTTGGGCAAAAGAGTTGGGACTTGAGTAGTTTTCCCAGTCAATGTTTGGGTAGTTGAAATCCCCCAATATCGTTGTGTTTGGTGAGACCTTCATATTCTCTAGTGTTCTCAGGAATGCCGAGTGGGGTTCCTGAGACAAGGTGGGTGATCTGTAGCAGGCTATGAATTGAAAAGCAGTTTTGCCTACTGTTAGTTGCACGTGGATGGTTTCTGCTGCCTCGTGCAATGCCACTAACCTGGAGGTGTGGGTATCCTTGATGAAAATGGAAACTCCCCCGACTTTAGTAGTCCGGTCCGAGTTCTGTGGCTGAAAAGAATGGTATGAGTTGAATCCTGGTAGTGCTGGGGTGCTCTCTGGAGCCATGAACCAGGTTTCTGTTACTGCACAGATATCGATTTTCTCCATACTGAGGAGTGCCTCGAGTGCATGCATCTTGAGGTTTAGACTTCTGGCGTTGAGTAGCATTACCCTTAGTTTTTTGTTTCTGGTATTGTCTATGGAGGTGGGTTTGTCTTTTGGGCTTTGCCTAAAAAAGGCACTATGGGGGTGGCAAGAGCCTTAGTCAGTATTCAAAAGCCCAAAGGTGACAGGTGCAAGCCGCCCCTGGCGAAGCAACGTGGCTTGTCTAGCATGTCATCCCAGGCTGACAGACACTGGATCCCCTTTGAATGACACCAATAGCTTAGCCAATTGTTAAAATTGATCATTTTGTCTTTATACTGTGGCATCATTCTTGGTGAGGGCAATATGCTACTCAGGGTCAGGGTCATACCTGCCTGGGCTACATGATCAGAGAGCTCCTCTATGTCTCTTTTCATGTAGTCCAGGGAGGTACACCTCAGGTCATTCACACCAACATGGACAATGACAGAGTCATATTTGTACCTGCTGTGGAGTGACCTGAGTGCCTGTGTTAATGTGGTGGATCCTGGCCCCTGACAGGAAGCTTACAGTGACCTTCTCCTTGTTCAGTCTGGTGTGTGGGACATCAGTGTGCCTGACTATAGAGTCTCCAATTACTAGTATATTAGGTGTGTTATTTAGCCTTAGGGCTACGACTGTGTGGCACACTGACTTCATGAAGTATGTGACACGTGTAAGTTGATGTGGGGTGGTGGTTGCTTGGGTGTCTGCTTTGGAGGCCTCTGCTGCTTTGGCAGATTTTTATTTAGAACCTCCGTGTATGTATTGTTTGCTGGTGCATTTGGTCTGTGTGAGACTGGTTTTGTGGTGGGAGTGGTTTCCTTCTCCTCCTGACTGAATGTGCCAGTCTTGGATTGAGAGAGCTTGGCCTCCAGTTTGGCTGTATAGTTGCATCTCTCACAATTATTTGAGTTTGTTGGAAGAAGGAGAGGGTTGTCTGTGTACATAAGGCAATTGTAACATTGCCTCAAGATTCCCAGATTCACCAGCTAGACTGGAGAGTATACCTGAAACTGCGCTTTGGACATGCCTGGATAGTTTAAGGAACTGGTTTATTGACTGACTGGAATGGACAAATAGGGAACCTTGTACGTCTGAATAGTATCAGGGGGTGTAGTGCTAAAATTTGTTAGTGCTTACTGAGACATTTGAGCAAGTGCTGGGCTGTAGAATGAAGGTTGAGTGCTTACTTTGAGAGTTTGACTAGTTCTAAGGGAAAAATTGAAGAGCAGACTTTGTGGAGCCGGGAGTTGTTTAAAACTGCTTAAATGGCGCTGCGCGACATTGCATGATGCTAAAGCGGGTTTTAAAGCAGGGGACTTGAAAGTCCTTTTCAACTTGACAAGCCCAAGACATTTGACACAAATCTGCACTGAGGTATTCACTCAGCACTGTCAGATGTGGCCATAAACACCTATATCAACAAGTGGGGAGACCACTGTATTATGTGACATCTAAATATGTTGAAATGTGTGAAGTGACCTATATGTCAGGTCCAGTGATCAGGTCTGTACACCAGGGCTGTCTGTACACCAGGGCTGTCTGTTAGGCCCTTTCCTGTCCATTGTTTAAGTCACATACCTCAAAAATGACATACACATCCTGTTTCCAAACAGCTTTCTGAACAATTACAGATTGTGGGCAATTATTGACTCCAGCTATGGTATTAGTATAATACAGACAGTATCAACACACACCGAAGATTGCTGCCACAGCCATGACAAGGCTTGCAATGACACAAAAACATGGGGTGATTTGTTACATCATGAAAAAAAACACACAACCCAAGTATAATGTAGACATCACACTCTATAATCAGACCAGTAGCTATGTGACCTGGGTTGTGGGGTAGATGGTATGTGGAACATCCGCTAGCATGTAGCCACAGCGATGGCTACTCCATTGTGTGTAACACAACCACTGAGTATGTGAAGGACATCCACATCACAGGTCATAATACCTCTATAGTTCACAACCTTCATCACACCAATGACTGAGTACAATGCACCCTTCTTCATGTACTTCACTACACACCTTCCAGTGATGTGTAACTGAAGTGTACCATCTTTACCACAGTGTGCTGTCTCACATTGGCCATACCTAGGTATTCTTTTTGTGGCATAAGCATTACTGTTTCATGGTGAGGAACCCCCATCAAGCCGTTACACCAGATGCATGTGTGATACCTATTCCAGTGATGCATACAGTGCATACATAGCTGTTTGACAACATTAATGGCATGGGTAACATTTGGGACAGTGTGGCTTGTGCTCTCTCTCTCTCTCTATAAATATATATATATATATATATATATATATATATATATATATATATATAGGTCTACTTCATAAGATCGACAGACCATTTGATCGACATTCATTTGGTCAACAGACCATTTGGTCGACAACCAGTATTCAAGACACTTAACAGGGATTTGCCCCCTCCCCAATGTTGTTCGACCCTGGAGTTGATATATATAGTTAGGGGGGTGTGGGGGGCACAGCCACCCACATTGGGGGGTGTGGGAGGTGAAGCCCCCCACCTATTTCCATTTAAAACATGAAAATATAACAAAAACTACACATTTTAAATGAAAATAGGTGGGGGACTTCACCCTCACACCCCAATGTGGGGGGCTGTGCCCCCCACACACCCCCTAACTATATATGTCAACTCCAGGGTCGCACAACATTGGGGAGGGGGGCAATTCCCAGGTTTTTGCCTTGAATACTGGTTGTCGACCAAATGGTCTGTCGATCTTATGAAGTAGACCCATATATATATATATATATATATATATATATATATATATGTGTGTGTGTGTGTGTGTGTGTGTGTGTCATACATATATATATATATATATATATATATATATATATATATATATATATATGTCATGCACACCAGTAACTAGCCTGCATTGATCATAATGTCACAGGTATAGCAGTGTCCTCCTAACACCTCCAGCAGATGTTAGTGTCAGGACAGTGTGCATGATTACCCTCATAGAGTGCAGACATGTCATAATAATTGTAATAACTAAGAGATGAGCGATGCACCACACCATAAAATGTATCTCAACGATTTATTCAGAGCTGTATCTCAACAAGATAAAAAACAACAAACAACGGATTAGCGCTTTCAGCTATCAAAGTCTTCTTCAGATCCAAGTGGATCTGAAGAAGGCTTTGATAGCTGAAAGCGCTAATCCGTTGTTTGTTGTTTTTTATCTTGTTGAGATACAGCTCTGAATAAATCGTTGAGATATGTTTTATGGTGTGGTGCATCGCTCATCTCTTAGTTATTGTTGTGATTTTGCTGAGCAAGCATAAATGGAACATTCTTCTGCCCTTTTATGTCATAATAATTGTACAAGTATGTTTGTGCAGAACAATCTCTGATCACTCTAAATCACATATGTTATGTCAGAGACATGGGATTACTGATAGTATTATTCTGATATTGTCCATGATTGTGCATGCTTCTTTTAATGTTGTCCATCAACCTTCACCTGTGTCCCACTTGCTGGACACCTCTGCTGAGATTACACTCATATTCAGGCAGATCAGTTTGCACAACTTCACAATATGCACCCAATTGTATATAACATCTCTGATATCCTCTGCATTGTTCATGTAAGGATGCTTATTTCACACAAACTTCTTCCCAACTGTTATGTCACCTTGTGTGACAGTCACATGATACACATTTTCACTGTGCCATCCATACTGTACCCTACTGATATATGATTGGTATTGCTACTACCACTGCCTTCCACTGACATGCCCTTATCTGCTGTATGTTAGGTTGTTTCACCTGTCCTCTTTCCCTGTGTTCATGCCTACAATTCATCTGTGTGCCCCTATTCAATATACACACTTCTCCTGAGTGTTTATTTTACATGGCAGTCCATGTACCATTACAAATCATTTACACAACTTTGGAACAGAATGCCAGGAATGGGATTTACAATACTCTGCACTGTATACCCTGTCCTGTACTGTGTTTGGACCGTATACATAATTATCATACCTCTGAACTGTCCAGATTTTCATAGAATGTCCACATTTTTGCCTTATATCTTTTGATCTGTTCCTAATAAAATTTGAGGTTTTCTGCCATATCACTGGCATGATCTTAGGACTGATGTCATTAAATAATTGCACACATTTGAGTTTCAGACTTCAAATCCTTAAGAAACTGTATCTTAACAGAAATCTTATTATTCTAACACATTTCCAAGTTTAAAAGAGCAAATACGTAAAATCTGTCCCTATTTCTGGGTCAGTGCCCCCCCCCCCCCATTATGTTGGGCTTTGTCCAGATTTCTTGCACTAAGAGGTTGAGAGCTATGAGAACTACAGTGGATATAAAAAAGTGCACACACCCCTGTTAAAATGCCAGGTTTTTGTCTTATAAAAAATGAGACCACAATAAATCATTTCAAAACCTTTCCCACCTTTAATGTGACCTATAACCTGTACAATTCAATTGAAAAACAAACAAATCTGTTAGGGGAAAAAATATAAAAAAGAAAAAACGTAGAATGCACTGGTTGCACAAGTGTGCACACCCTCAGACTAATACTTTGTTGTGTGTACAAACCCTTAAACTAATACTTTGTTGAAGCACCTTTTAATTTAATTACAATATTCAGTCTTCTTGGGTAGGAGTCTGTCAGACATGGCACATCTTGACATGGCAGTATTTTCCCACTCTTCCTTGCAAAAGTGCTCCAAATCTGTCAGATTGCAAGGGCATCTCTTGTGCTCAGCCCTGTTCAGGTCACCCCACACATTTTTTGTTGGATTTAGGTCTAGGCTCTGGCTGGCCCATTCCAAAATTTTAATTTTCTTCTGGTGAAGCCATTATTTTGTTGATTTGGATGTATGCTTGGGGTTATAGTCATGTTGAAAGGTGAAATTCCTCTTTATCTTCACCTTTCTAGCTGACGCCTGAAGGTTTTGGGCCAAAAGTGGCTGGTATTTGGAACTGTTCATAATTCTCTCCACCTTGACTAAAGCCCCAGTTCCAGGTGAAGAAAAGCAACCCTGAAGCATGTTACTGCTACCACCATGCTTCACTGTGGAGATGGTGTTCTTTTGGTGATGAGAAATGTTTTTGCGCCAAACATACCTTTTGGAATTGTGGCCAAAAAGTTCAACCTTGGTCTCATCAGACTATAGCATATTTTCCCACATGCTTTTGGGAGACTTGATGTATTGTTTTGCAAATTTTAGCTGGGCCTGGATGTTTTTCTGTGTAAGAAAATGCTTCCCTCTTGCAACCCTACCCCATAGTGCAGAAATATGGAGAATATGGGAGATTGTTGTCACAAGTAGTACACAACCAGTACTTGCCAAAAATTCCTGCAGCTCCTTCAGTGTTGCTGTAGGTCTCTTGGCAGCCTCCCTGACCAGTTTTCGTCTTGTCTTTTCATCAATTTTGGAGGGACGTCCATTTCTTTGCAACATCACTGTTGTCCCATATTTTCTCCACTTTTTGATGACTGGCTTCACTGTGTTCCATGGTATATCCAGTGCTGTGGAAATTTTCTTGTACCCTTCTCCTGACTGATACCTTTCAACAATGAGATCCTTTTGATGCTTTGTAAGCTGTCTGTGAACCATGGCTTTTGCTGTAGCATGCAACTGAGTAAATGTCAGAAAAATCCTACTACGACAGCTGAACTTTATTTGGGGTTAATCAGAGTCTCTTTAATTGATGGCACGTGTGTACCCAAGAAGACTGAATGCTGTAATTAAATCAAAAGGTGCTCCAACAAAGTATCAGTTTAAGGGTGTGCACACTTATGCAACCAGCGTATTGTACATTTTTTATTTGTTATATTTTTCCCCTAACAGATTTGTTTGCTTTTCAATTGAATTGTGCAGGTCATAGGTCACATTAAAGGTGGGAAAAGTTTTGAAATGATTTATTGTGGTCTCATTTTTTATATCACAAAAAACCTGGCATTTTAACAGGGGTGTATACACTTTTTATAGCCACTGTATATGTTAAGCCCTGGTGATCACTGTGACATTCCGCACAAACACGCTAACCAACTGTGCTCTGATGTAAACAGGTTTGCTGTCTGTGTTTCTTTACACAGCCAGACACAAAAACATACTTATTTATGTTTAAATGCTGTGCACGGCATGAATATGTAGTTAGCACTGCTGCTCACTGCACATCACCGTACACACATTTAAACTCCATGTAGGCTTTTGAGCAAAGCCTACAAGGAGTTTACTGAATCCCAGGGTTGATCTAAAATTATCATTGTTCTCATGGTCGGCGTTTTGAATGTTTGATATTTGATAATATATTTGTACGTATATCTATTTTTATCTGTATCTATATGTATCTGTATATCTATAGCTATCTGTTTACCTATATATAAATGGAACTTGCAAAACAGTTACAAATGCAGAATCCACAGGACATGTTTTTTAAACAATGCTATAATGCTTCTCTGTTTTTGAACAACCAGAAATCAAATTGTTGCTGTTGTATTTCTGGATATATTGCACTCTTTAGGAATGTGAAGGTAAACAGTAGTCCTATAAAAATCAGGAAAACAAAATCCAGTTATAAAATAAGACTCAGTATAAGATTCTCAGGCTGTTGCATGATTTAAAAATTTCAAAAGATGTGCAGCATATCATACTATGCAGTATTCCAAGACTGAAACTCAGAACTCAAAACTGTCTTATGATTCAAAATAAATAAATAATTTCTGTTATGCAAAGTAATGACCATTAAAACTCTTAGAATCTAAATACAACCTTCTATTAAAAAATATTTAAGAAATTAATCACTTTCTTACCTGTTTGAAAATGTTATGAATTCAGCATGCAGATTATGGACCACTGAAAGAAACAGCTTTCTAAAAATGTTGCTACCTAGTAATGAAAGGCTAGGTACATGTGTATATCAAAATCAGCCCATCACCCTTCTAGAAACAGGAACACAACTGTGAACTACTAGTCCTGTATTCTAAAATACTGGGAACACACATTTTCAGAATATATTGCTTTGCACATCATTAGCTCACATACTAAGTCTAGTCCTTTGTGTGTTGATAGGAATGAAGAAGTAAGAGGTAGCAGTGAGACAGCACTCAGTGCTGTAACATGTACTGAATGTGAGAACATTGACTTCTGTAAGCGAATGATAAAATATTTTACTCCACTACATCGCCAGTTCATACTGCACTAGTAATAGTCCATTTTGGCTCTACTGCAGCACTCACATTTTACACATGTAAAACTGAGCAACTATTGTTAGTAATGCCAGATTAAATGAGTATCCTTACCAACCTAAATTCATCCCTTTCAACATAAACTAATGGGTGTACTTTTTATTTTGTTCAGTGCATATAATAGTACTGTTTTCTGCTGTTGTATGTTTTATGCTGTTAATATGCTATTTAATTACACTCTATATTTCTTATGCAGACTTAAGCATTTATACTGTTAGATGTTGCTAGGAAAATGCACAAAAATGTGGAAGATTACTTAAAGTGCATTAATTTGGTGCAGATTCAGTAAAGCTTACATGGTCTGCTAAGAACATATGCATATTGCAGTGCAGTGTGCACATGGGTCTACTTCGTAACATTGAAATTTCATAACGTTGAGACCATAGCATCGAAAATATGAAACACTGAAAACCCAAAACATTGAAAACTCAGAACATTGCACAAGTAAATAACATCACCTCCACCTACACCACCTAACTAACAAACATATTTTCTACTACATTTCTAAAGAGGGAAACCCCCCTGCACCCCCCCCCATGTGGGATTTAGATGATGTTCTTCGTGTTTCACTGTTGCAGTCATTACATTTGGGTTATCTGCTTGCAGGTAGCCCTCAGTCGGCCTGATTAACAAAGTCTTGGGTCTTGCGTCGGTTGCTTTCCCTTCTTACATGACGTCAGGTCGTCAGGGGTATAAAATATGCAGCCGACGCCATTACATCAGTCTTTCTTGCCGTGCAGTGCCCGAAGCAGAAGCAGTTCGCAAGTGCCGGTCGGCCGACTTCTGAAATTTTCATTTTCGAGTTTCAGAACCAAAGTCTTCAACTAAAGCTAAGTACCCTGTTGGGGAAACTTTTTCTTGCTCCTTACCTCTGTCAGTAAAAGTTAATAATTGCATTACTTGTGGAAAGCAAATACCTCATAAAGATTTTCATTCATACTGTATTCCTTGCCTAGGCCCTGACGACGAAGTATCTTGCTGTCAGTTTTGTGCTTTATTTAATCAGTGCACTATCTGTTGTCAGTATATTTTCGCCTCTAAATATTTCGGTTCTCGGTTTAATTATCCAGAAATGTCGTCAATTAGCCATCCGACTACCGGGATTCTGAAAAAACGCAGAGATAAAGACAGAGACAGGCCGCAGAGGTCCAAAACTGCGGACGATGCTTCTCCTAAGCCAGTCGCCAGTTCGCCGATACTCATTGAGGTGCTTTTGCAGACCATGATACCCGCTACTTCTGATTCGCAGGCCTCTACTGAGACCCATTTGGACTCCGGTGTGCCGCAAGATGCTTCAACTATGGAACCTGCGAATGTCTCTACCTTGGATGGATCCAGAGCTGCTGTGCAGGCACCGTCTTCTGAGGGTGTATTCAGGCCTATGGACTTGCATATTAAACCGACGCCTCCTTCTTCTCTTAGGCCTAAATCCCAAACCATGCCTAAAAAAACGACACCCAGGCCCCATGAGCAGGCCTCTATGCCTAAAAAAACAAATGATAAGAATGGCTGAAGATCTAATAACTCAAATAAGGGGTAGCCAACCCCCTCCCCCTTTCTAAGCGGCATATGACTGAAGTGGTTTATTAATCTTCTGACCAGGATTCTGTTTTTTCTGATTCTTCTGATGATCCGGATTTGCCATTATCTACTTATGAGGATTCTGATGCAGAGGACTCCATTCCCTCTGCTTCCCCTCCAGAGGATTTTTCTTTTGGGGAAACCTTACATACTCT
The DNA here is from genome assembly GCF_019279795.1 of Protopterus annectens. NCBI lineage: Eukaryota > Metazoa > Chordata > Ceratodontiformes > Protopteridae > Protopterus > Protopterus annectens. The sequence continues at coordinate 744,862,283 of NC_056729.1, forward strand.
AAGGGAGCATTTCCACTGGGAAAGCCAGGATTTTTCTGATTCAAAAAAGAGGCTTAGGGATTTCTTACTCCTACCTCAGCATAGGCCTTTAGCCTCCTGTACTAGACATTATTGTTGATGCTTTTTGGGACTCTAGTTTGGCCCCTGATTCCTTGCCTCCTGCTCCCAGAAAACCAGACAGATACTACAGGGTCCCTGAGTCACACAAGTTCCTTTTTAAAAATACTATTGCAGATCCAGAGACTATTTCACAGGGGCCCAAGGGCATTAAGGCTTCTACTGCTAAAAATCCTACCCCTTCTGATAGAGACTCCAGGGCACTGGACAGATGGGGTAAGAAGGTTTACACTTCTGCAACCTTGGCCATTAGGGCTTTAAACTGCCAGTTTCATATGTTAAAGTATCAGCAACATGTTATTGGATTGCTTAAACAGAAAATGATGTTGATTCCTGACTGTGTGGAAAATAAAGAATTACAGGATTTAATTAATTCTGCTGAACAAGTTGGAAAACATACTTTGCAATGTGGTTTTGATTCATTAGAGGGCTCTTGCATGGCTGCTATTACTGGGTCTGTGCTCAGAAGACATGCTTGGTTTAAGGAGCAATCTTTGCCTGATCATGTTAAAGCTAAATTGTTGGATGCTCCCTTAAATCAGGACCACCTGTTTGGCAACAAGACTGAGGAAGTTCTTAAAAAGACGGAAGATAAAGCTAAATCTATGCAAACTGTTAAATATTTCTTACAAGTTCAGCCTCATAGATTTAGTTGGCTCTGACCCTCTAAGAATTGGTCCTTTCCAGCCCCTTCCAGGTCTTCTCAAGCCAAACCCAGACACAGCAAAAACCCCAGGTTTCAGTTCCAGGGGACACACAGGATTAAGCAGTGGGGGGCCTCCACTTCCAAATCTGGGAGTAATGACCCCCCCCCCATGGTAAACTGTCTCAATGACTTCCTTTTAAAATTTCCAAGCACTTATCAACTGACTGCCCCTTTGGGGGGAAAGATTGCTCTTCATGCAAAGAACTGGGAACTCATTACCCAGGACAAATGGGTTTTAAATATAGTGTCCCAAAGATACAGATTTCACTTCTACATGTTGCCTGTCTATTCTAAACACCTTTTTGGAGATTCCAAAATTCAAGATGCTGACTCTTCACCAATTACTTCCTATGCTAGGTAAAGATGCCTAGTTGGCAACACTAGATTTAAAAGAAGCATACCTGCACATCCCAATCAGGGAATCTTGCAGAAGATATCTACGCTTCAAAGCGGGCTACACGCAGCATCAGTTCTCTGCACTGCCCTTTGGGTTATCTACTGCACCCAGGGTATTCACAAAGTACCTAGCTCCAGTTATTGCATTTTGCAGGCAAAGAAATATGCAAATATACCCATACCTGGACGATTGTCTAATTCAGGCAGAAAGCCAGGACATACTTTTGAATCATCTGGCCTTTGTACAAAGGGTGCTAACTTGTCTGGGGTACACCATAAATGAAAAGAAATCACATCTGGTACCCTGTCAACAAATTATATTCCTGGGAGCAAACTTGAATACAACTTCCCAGATGGCTTACCTCACACCAGAGAAACAAATTAATTTGACAACCTACTTCAAACAAGTGGCCACAAAAACTCTGCTATCTGCAAGATAAATACTGCAAGCCTTGGGGTTCATTGCCTCCTGCATTCTTCTAATTCCATATGCAAGACTACATATAAGGAAACTACAGTGGTATTTAAAAAGCCTATGGTGTCAACATTCTCAGGATCTAGAAGCAATGATTCATATCATAACTTGCCTATGCCTAGAGTTCTTTTGGTGGGCAGAGGCCTGCCACCAAAACAAGGGACTACCTTTCACACCACCCCCTGCCACCCAAACCCTAACAACAAATGCATCAGACTATGCATGGGGGGGCTCACCTGGCAGGGAAGTGCATTCAGGGCAAATGGAACCCAAGTCAAATGCACCTGCATATCAATCAAAAAGAAATGTTAGCTGTACAGAATGCTCTAACAGCCTTCAAGGACCACATTCTTCCAGGACAACTAATGGTAAAGACGGACAACACCACTGTTATGTGGTACATAAACAAGCAGGGGGTACACATTCTTACCCCCTCTGCAGACTAGTCATGGCATTGTGGAACACAGCCTTGAGCTACTAAGTGCACCTACAAGCTCAATTCCTGCCAGGAAAGTTAAATACACTGGCAGATGGACTAAGCAGAAACCTCATGGACCCACATGAGTGGAAACTGGAACCAAGGATTTTCAACATGTTGACAAGCAAATGGGGAGCCCAGATATAGACCTGTTTGCCTGTCCCCAGAACTACCAGTTGGACAAATGTTGCACAAGGACTCCCCACAAACAAGCCTGGAAAGTAATGCTCTGTCCTTCAGCTAGAAAAACCTATCAGTTTATGCTAAAAATCAAACAGGACAAACCATGGATGATTTTGATTGCTCCAGACTGACCCTGCCAACACTGGTACCCCCTCCTGTGCAGTGTGTCACAGTTATCCCCATGGCACCTGCCTCAGACTCCTTCCCTGTTGTCTCAGCAGGAGAACCAAATTCTGCGCCCTCAGCTTCTAACACTGGACCTTGCAACCTGGCTAATTACATAATATCTCCTTTACCATCCCTCAGTAAACCTTTGATGGATATCATATTAGAGGCAAGGAGGCCTAGCACTAGAAAATCCTATGCTGAAAAATGGAAACAAGATTCTGTGCCTGGAACCAATCTCAAGGGATGAGCACAGCAGCACCCAATTTACCTCAGATTTTACAATACTTAACTGAGATGCTTCACAAGGGCCTGTCTTTTCCCTCTATTAAAATCCACGCCTCAGCCATTTCAGCTCATTATAACACAGACCCCCCCCCTTCTCTCATCCACTGCTCAAGCAGTTCCTTAGAGGGGCCAAAAATTTAAAACCACCCAGGAGAGCTCCAACCCCAGCCTGGGATCTTAACTTTGTTTTGGAGAAACTCACTCTACCTCCTTTCGAGCCAGCTGCTACTGCAGACTTAAAATTTCTTTCTTGGAAAACAGCTTTCCTTTTAGCAATCACTTCGGCTAGAAGGGTATCTGAATTACAGGCTCTTATGGCAGTAGAGCCTTTCATCATCTTTCAGGCGGACAGGGTGTCCCTCAGAACCAATACATCCTTCATGCCCAAGGTGGTATCCAGTGCGGCTCTTAATCAGTCCATTCATTTGCCAACCTTCTTTCCCAATCCGCAGAACAAGGGGAACGGATACTGCATTCCTTAGATGTGCACAGACAACTCAGATTCTACTTGGACAGGACTAAACCTCAAAGGAAATCTGAACAACTATTGGTAGCATTTGCTGCAGGGGCAGAGGGGAAGGCTATTTCAAAGCAAACCATTTCTAAATGGATAGGCCATTGCATTCATTTCTGCTATAAGCACCATGGAAAACCTATCCCCCAGGGGATCAGACCTCACTCCACCAGGGCTGCATCTACCTCTACAGCCTTTCTCAGAGGCAACCCTACCAGGGGCATCCTAGAAGCTGCTACCTGGAATTCTGTACATACTTTCACCAAGCATTATCATTTGCCAATTTTCTCTCAATTCAGAGCTGGTTTTGCCACTGCAGTCTTGCAGGGCCTTATAGCTGGTCCTAATGCTATCTAAATTCCTCCTCCCAACCATAGCTTTGGGAATCTACCCAAATGTAATGACTGCAACAGTGAAACATGAAGAACATAGCAGTTGTGTACACTTACCATAAATGTAGATGTTCGAGTGTATTCTCTGTTGCAGTCCTGGTTACCCTCCCTCCAGCCCCCTAACTTCTTTTGGCTATACCTCTACTTTCCTTTACTATGCTTAAACACCTTTTTGGTGTATTTGCTTTTTTGCTGGAGGTATATCATTGTACTTTTATATTTAATTGTCCGCATTAGGGGGGCACCTGACATCTGGGGCAAGAAAAACTGATGTAATGGTGTCGGCTGCATGTTTTATACCCCTGACGACCTGACATCATGGAAGAAGAGACAGCAACCGATGCAGGACCTAAGACTTTGTTAATCAGGCCAATTGAGGGCTACCTGCAAGCAGATAACCCAAATGTAATGACTGCAACAGTGAATACACTCGAACATCTACATTTATGGTAAGTGTACACAACTGTACTTTTTGGTCTCAAGGTTATGAAATTCAGTGTTATGAAATTTCAATGTTGTGAAGTAGACCCGTGCACACAATAGTGCACCATTTTGTATTCAGTAAGTGGCTCTATACTGTAAACATCATGGTATGCTAATTATAGCATAAGCAACTGAACTGTATGCTAATCACCAATTCAAGCTGGTGTAGCTGTTCAACAAGATATAAAGCAATTGTGTAGACTCAGTGTAGGTTTTCCCTGCAAATTCCAAGACCTATTCGAATACAGCCACAGAAGGTACTCTACATAGAAATAATGTTAGGGGCTGCAGCTGCTGTTATACATATTTATGTGCAACAGGCACCAGTCTATGTTTTATGTGCAACAGGCACAAGTCTATGTTGCTGCTGCTGCAGATATACCCCAGCCAAGAAGGAGAAGGGCATTTAAACCCCCTTTAACTTACCACAGTCTGCATGATGTGGAAATTATAGAGTGCTACAAGTTGGCTTGAGACACAGTACAGGAACTCTGCAACTTCTGTTGTCCACAACTGAAAACAAGGGCGAACTGAAAGGAACCAGTACCTGTGGAGACTAAGGCATGCACATAAGTTAGAGTTTTAGCTACAGGAACCTTTCAGAGTCCAACAGGGTATATGCTGGGATATCACAGGCATCAGCATCCAGGATCCTACATCAATTCCTGAATTCTGTGCTATAGCATGCCACTAATTACATACAAGTTTCCCTGTACACTCATAGAAATACCAGTATGATTACATATTGCAAGAGCAAAATGCTTGAAACCCAACTTGTGATATGGAAACACACAAATAGTACTTGGCTGCCCCAGCCCCAAAAAACAGGACAATGACAGTTTGTAGACTCCAGTGCATAACACATAATTCATCAGTTTATGAATGTTTTCCATGCAATTTTTACAAAATATGTAGATATGTACAACACAAAAGTAAATTGGATATGATTGCTAGGCACCTCTCACTGTGCCCACCACTCCCCTGATGGTGTCTATGGGCCATCTTAGAAGCATTACACCCCTGTGTTATTGACAATATAGTACTTTACATTGCCATGGAATAAGAAAGAAAAAAAGGTAAGGTAACCCATTTTAACAATGACACTTGTAATAACAGTTAATAAGGCTGTCTATCTGTGAATGTCAATGCATGGCAAAAATACTTATGTCAAGAGTTAAATATAAGAAGTGCATACAGATCCTGAATGTGTATATATATATATATATATATATATATATATATATATATATATATATATATATATATAAATAAACAGTTTTCTTCGTAACATGAACAAATATAGCACCTACCTGAAAAATACAAGCTAGCAACATCAGAAGCCTTCAGTACAGATAGATTTAAAGGAATGTCAGTCATCTGTGTTCTAGAAATACACAAGTACTATCACTTTCAAGTTCCCTAGCTACACAATTACTTTGTTATGGTATAGACTCATGCCTCTGAACACAGTGAAGATGCAAATGAGGTGTGAACTCATTAAAATTGCTGAATCCCAAACTTTTGGATTCTTATAGCAGTTGTAAACATAGTGTACGCACTGCCTCAGTATTTGTTGTTAATAGATTGCAACTGTGAATGGCTAGTGGGAGGTAGAAAGATTACACAACAATTCAGACTCCCTTACCTGCAGTGGTGAGTCAGCCAGAATACACTTACAAAGTTTAGAAGTAATTGTAGCAAACTTTTAAATGGAAGTGAGCAACACACATTTCACAGTTACTGTTTACTAATTTCCACCCCCCCAACTTTGTTGACAACTGTATATTATTGTCATTTAATATTCTCGTACATTTTAAGGACAATGATACAAAATGCTTTACAGACTGCATGTCTGAGATTACTGCTCAGATAAGAGAAGAATGAACATAATACAAAGAGAAGACAGATCTGCATTACAAACAATACTCATAAATGGTTGTGATTAGTTCATAGGTTCATAGGTTGGTACTAGGCTATCAGCCCTAGGGCCTATACAAGCCTAGCCATAACAATTCCCTGGCTATTTCTTCCCACACTATTTACTTCCATTTGCATAAAATATGTAATTAACACGTACAAACAACTGGCAGTGTACAAGTGTTATATATCTTGTTAGTACTGTGAATGAAATTGGACTTGCTTGTATGCACAATGATTTGCATTCTTGCTGCAAAGCTGTTTCTGTGACAAAGAGGAATAAGACACCCTTACTGTGTTTTTTAGGTTAATCGGTGTGACAGTTCAAATCCAACTATAATGTGTGTTAAAATTTATCTTGTAATGGTTGTTTTTTCTTTATTATTAATATTTGTGCAATGTACAGTTTAAAGCAAACATGATGAAATGGATAAATCAAATGAATTTGAATTTGCTAGCCCATTCAACAAATGTAAAATAAAATAAAAAATAAAATAAAAAATTTCATGTAGTGTACTTCTGCGATAAAGACTACATAAATTACACCTGTGAATCAAGTGTATGTGTGTGTGTAGCACACCTGATAAACATGATGAACCACACAGTGTATACTATCTGTAGATCAAGGTTTAAGTCTCACATTTGTCTTTTATGGATGAAACCTAATAAACATTGCTAAGAAGGATAAAACAAGGTGAGCTTTGCCTGTCACATTTGTGCATCACTTACCTTCTCACAAACACAGTCTAATGGCCCACACAAGAAGCAGAATGAACATCTGCAGAAAGAAAGCAGACAGTACTCAATTTCAAAATGGATACATTGTTGCATTTTTTGCTTACCATTGAGCAAATGTACTAAGCAGCTTTGCACGACAGTCAGCAATCTTAGGTTCACAGGTTCATAGGATGTTACTAGGCTAATAACCCTAGGGCCTTTACAAGCCTAGCTGTGTAAAAAACCTGTGTACCCTAATTAACCATAGTTAAATGGTCATTGTTAGCAGAGCAATTCTGTGGTCAGCAACGACTGCCTCTATGCATGAGGGAAATAGGTGCTATCCTCAGGGTGAATTTATGGCTACCCATTCAGTTGTCAAGGTTGTGCTTAAATAGGATCATTGAGAAGCTCTGCTTCATGTGAAGTGGGAGCTTATTTGAGAGAAGTGACAAGCTTTTGGAGATATATCCATCTCTCCAACATGTTTTGTTAATGTCACAGGTTAGGTTGAGATCCTTGAAATGAGTGACTTTTCCCCATTTGATTTATGGATGTGCAGCATTTGCATTAGGGCAGAGTTACAGACTGCTCTGTAGGCCAGACACAGGTCACCTCTCAGTAGCCTGTATGATACAGAGCACACTGACAGGGCTTTCAGTCTTTTCATATAGGTCACTTTTTGGAGGCCCTGGATTCTCTTGGTTAGAAATCCCTGTGGTTTCTGCATTTGCTGCAGGTGTCTGGTGAGATACATACAAAAGGGACCATAGTACTCAATTAGCAGTCTGATAAAGGTCAAGTACAGCAGGGTTATAACCTTCTTAGTCTTGCATGCAATGCCCTTATTTATGAGATTTGCAATGTCGAAAGCTCCTTACCACTATGCACATATTGTGATCAAAGTTTAGATTGCTATAAACCTGTGTTCCCAAGTCTTGCACCACTGAGTTTGAGCTTAGAGGGGTGCTATCTGTGTCATAGTTATCAGGGGCTACTTCTTTGCCAAAGGGGAAAATGAGGCTTTTTTTATTTTGCATTTAGTTTTAGTCTGTGACTTTGGCACCAATCATTTGTCTGCATCAGCCCCTTCTGTAATATGTTTACATCATTGGGGGAGTCAAAGATTGCACTCAGTTTGCAGTCATCTGAACACTTGAAAAGGCACAGGCCATCTGCTTTCACCTGGACCTCAGAGAAATAGATTCCAAATAGTAGAGGGCCAGCACATATCCTTATGGTACCCCACTGGCAACTGGTCTACTAGTGGAGGTGGACTCCCCAACTTTGACAGTATGCATTCTGTCAGTGAGCCAGTTGGCTACCCATATGGTGATGTATGGGTTAATCCCCAGCTGGGAGAGTTTATCAATGATCCCTGAGTGGGGGATTGTGTCAAAAGTCTTGGCTAAATCATAGATGGTATGTACTAATTTGCCCTCATCCAAGGCTTTGGTAACATTCTCAAGGAAGTCCACCAGGTTTAATAAGCAAGATCTACCCTTGACGAAACCAAACTGAGTCAAGAGTTTGAAGGTTGCCTTTGTCCTTGTTGATAAGGCCCATGATGGTTCTTTCCATGGCCTTGCAGAGTAAGGCTAGTTAGGCTTATCAGTCGATAGTTTTCTGGGTCAGTTGATGGGCCCCCCTTGTTCAAAGGGATGACTGTTGCTGTTTTCCACTCTGCCAGAACAAAACCAATGCTCAGGCTATGGTTAAAGAGAGTACCTAGTGGTTTTGCTAGGCCTTGTTTTAGATTGTTTAGTAAGCAACCTGGTATGTTATCTGGTCCCATATATGCCATGGTTTTGGCCTTGGAGAGCACTTGTATGACCTGTTCTTTGGAGAAACTCGGTAGAAGACTGGTGTCAGGAATGTTTTGGGATATGGATGGTGGAGACAAGAAGGTGAAGTTATTGCCAAGTATGTAAGATAGCAGGTTGGCAATTTCTCCAGGTTCAGTGTGAGTGATACCATCCACTGTAAGTTCGGCACACAGCTGGGCATTTCTTTATAAGTTTCGGATGTAGATAAAGAATGCCTTATGGTTGTCTTTAGCTAGGGATGCTAATTTAGTCTCATAACTAGCCTTTGAGAACCTTACAAGATATCTTATTTGCTTGTTCAAGCTGTGGAGGGTATTCTTCCTCTGTTGAGTAAGTTCTGTCTTGTTCTTAGATATCATTTTCTTTCTTTTGTTATATAACGTATTTATACTTACAGTCCACAAGAGTGCCTTGCTTTTTTTGGGAAGACGTGGATTTAGTCCTCTTAGGTACAGCTGAGCCGGGTCTATATTATAACTGTGAACGATCAAATGATTGAATGTTGTTATATCGAACTCTAAAGTTCAAATTCATAAGACATCGAACAACCAGAACAGCGATTTTTTTCCCAGGGAAAAAAAATCGCTGTTCCCATAAAAAAAAAAAGGACATTAAAACATTGCATAAAATGGGGAGCTTTGCCCCCCACACACCCCTCGACATGGGGGGCTGTGCCCCCCCCACCCCCTACTTAAATATATCAACTCCGAGATCACACTACAGTGCTGAAAATGGCAAAGTGACAAATCGGCCAAGCGACTTCTTTCCCAGGGAAAGAATTTGCTTATATGCTGCTTCGTCATTTTGCTTTTCGACATTTCAAGTTTGACCAAGACGCATTCGACAAAATGCGTCTTTGGTTATCTGAGAGGAACCCACTGAGTCAATACATTTGTTTAAGTAGCTATATCGGCTTTTGTGTAATCTTCTGCAGAGGAGTCATTGTTGGCTGTGTTAGCAGGGCCCTTGTGCCATTCTATCTACAATACCAGCAGGTCCAGAACACCTTCAGACTGCAAACAATTTCAAAATGGATGCATTGTATCTTGCATGGTTTGCCAGTACGCAGACATGCTAAGCAGTATTGTATGGTGGTCAGCACATATAAGTGTAATGAATGTGAAAATGTGTAGCTGCTGCCTAGTTGTTACTGTGGCAGCAGGTGTAGGTAATGGTTATAATATAAGTGACCCCGGGTTCTAATCCAGCTAACCCCAAACTTTTCTTATTGATGTTCCACTTTACTTTATATAACAATTAACAGTATAAAAATACTTACACATAGGAGTAAATACTTATAACATGTGCATCGAGCATACACAGGTTATTAGAGATATATTACATGTGTAACTGTGGGTATCAGAACAATTATGGTTGTACAATTACACAATTACAGAGCCAGAGTAATGCTTGTCCACTCATTTTATAAAATATAAAATGGTATAACCATAATTATAAATAAAAAGTATGAATAACACTGGAGCTCATATGATTCACTCTGTGACTGAGGGTTTACTGACAGTTATGTTTCTGTAATTATAATTTTCTTTTCTGGCCTTGGATGGATTTCAGAAGTCAATGATAGTTATATACACATGAATGCATAAACCAGACCTTGTCATGTCACACACACATATATGGTTATCCCCTGATTCTGTCATGTGTATTTATATATAACTGAGCATGTTTGACAAGTACTTCTTCTGTGGCAAGGATGGAAAATCATCTGTAAGGAAGAATATGTTTTGTCTGTGTTAAATAGATTTGAATCCCGCATTGTGTAAATTAATTTCATCAATGTGCAAAGCCACACGAAAATATTTCAAGTTATATAACTTATACCCCCAATCATCATCATCATCATCATCTTTCAGCTTTTCCTGTTAGGGGTCACCACAGCGGATCATCTCTTTCCATTTCTTCCTATCCTCTGCATCTTGCTCTGTCACACCAACCACCTGCATGTCCTCTCTCACCACATCCATAAACCTTATCTTAGGCCTTCCTCTTTTCCTCTTACCTGGCAGCTCCATCCTTAGCATCTTTTTCCCAATATACCCATCACCCCTCCTCAGCACATGCCCAAACCAACGCAATCTCCTCTCTCTTGCTTTGTCTCCAAACTGTCCAACATGAGCTGACCCTCTAGTATACTGATTCCTAATCCTATCCATCCTAGTCACACCGAGTGCAAATCTTAACATCTTTAACTCTGCCACTTCCAGCTCTGACTCCTGCCTTTTTATCAATGCCACTGTCTCCAACCCTTATAACATAGCTGGTCTCACTACCCTCTTGTAGACCTTTACTTTCACTCTTACTGGTACCCGTCTGTCACAAATCACTCCTGACACTCTTCTCCACCCATTCCACCCTGCCTGTACTCTCTTCTTCACCTCTCTTCCACATTCACCATTACTCTGAACTGTTGATCCCAAGTACTTAAACTCGTCCACCTTTACCAACTCTACTCCCTGCATCCTCACCATTCCTCTACCCTCCCTCTCATTTACACATATATATTCTGTCTTAGCCCTGCTGACCTTCATTCCTCTGCTCTCTAGAGCATATCTCCTCCTCTCCAGAGTCTCCTCAACCTGATTCCTACTCTCACTACAGATCACAATGTCATCTGCAAACATCATAGTCCACGGGGCCTCCTGTCTGATCTCATCTGTCAACCTATCCATCACCACTGCAAATAAGAAAGGACTCAGAGCTGATCCTTGATGTAATCCCACCTCCACCTTAAACAGATCTGTCACTCCCACTGGAGTCCTCACCACTGTCACACTACCCTCGTACATATCCTGTACCACTCTTACATACTTCTCTGCCACTCCCGACTTCCTCATACAATACCACAACTCTTCTCTAGGCACCCTGTCATATGTTTTCTCCAAGTCTACAAAGACACAATGCAACTCCTTCTGACCTTCTCTGTATTTCTCCAATAACACTCTCAGAGCAAATATTGCATCTGTAGTGCTTTTTCCTGCATGAAATCATACTGCTGATCACTAATCATCACCTCCCTTCTTAACCTAGCTTCTACTACTCTTTCCCATAACTTCAAGCTGTGACTGATCAATTGTATCCCTCTGTAGTTACTGCAGCTCTGCACATCACCCTTATTCTTAAAGATAGGTACTAAAACACTTTTTCTCCACTCCTCAGGCATCCTCTGACTTTCCAAAATTTCATTAAACAATCTAGTTAAAAATTCCACTGCCATTTCTCCTAAGCACCTCCATGCTTCCATTGGTATGTCATCTGGGCCAACAGCCTTTCCATTCTTCATCCTCTTCATAGCTGTCCTTACTTCCTCCTTGCTAATCTGTTTCACTTCCTGATTCATTATCCACACATCATCCAACCTTTTCTCTCTCTCATTCTCTTCATTCATCAGCCTCTCAAAATACTCTTTCCATCTACTCAACACACTCTCTTCTCTTGTGAGTACCTTTATCTCACTATCCTTTATCACCCTTACTTGCTGCACATCTTTCGCAGCTCTGTCCCTCTGTCTAGCCAATCGGTACAGGTCCTTTTCTCCCTCTTTAGTGTCCAATCTCTCATACAACTCTCCATATGCCTTATCCTTAGCTTTCGCCACCTGTCTCTTTGCCATGTGCCTCATCTCCTTATACTCATGTCTACTTTCTTCATCTCTTTGACAATCCCACTTCTTCTTCGCCAGCCTCTTCCTCTGTATACTCTCCTGTACTTCCTCATTCCACCACCAGGTCTCCTTGTCCTCCTTCCTCTGTCCAGATGTCACACCAAGCACCTTTCTAGCAGTCTCCCTTACTAGTTCTGCTGTAGTTACCCAGCTATTCGGTAACTCTCCACTGCCTCCCAGTGCCTGTCTTAACTCTTCCCTAAACTCCACTTCACAATACCCCCAATACATGTCTGCAAAATTAAGTCAACTATTATGTCCAGCAGCATTCAAACTAAAAACTAATGCCAATAGTCACATTACCCTTCTTAGTTCATAAACTGCTTTCATCTCTGTTTGGAACTGTTGCTGTCCACTTAACATTGCACAAACTTGGTTAACATGGTTGTTCAGGTTTGTGTACTAGCATTAAATGCTATCACATGAATTGGGGGAAACACTCTTAACTGTTGCTGTTTGCCTGAGTGGACATGTCTGAAGGTAGAAGAGAAAGTGCCCAGTTTAGGACTCAAAGGTGAGGTGTTGAGTCCAGGATCTTTATTGGATGCCTTGTGAACATCCACAGCTGAAGGCTGCTGCAGGGGGATTATACCAGGTCTCAGTACAAATCTGTAGTTTGAAATAAACTGGCCAAGGCTGTCTCCAGTGAGACTGACATTCCACACAATGGAGAGTAGTACAGGCACTATTTTAATGACCTCAAAAGGTGCAAGCAGGTTAAACTCAACCAGTGGCTGGCAGAGGTTAGGACTGCTGACATCCCACAGTTGTGAAAGTGTACAAATAAAGAGAATTTAAGTTATATAGAAAGGCGCAAGACTGGTATGTATAATGCTCTTCTTGTGTTCTCTTCTTTTTATTCCACAGCCAATTAGGAGGTAACAATGAACAGGGAAGCCCATGCTGAGCGTTTAGAAAGACTGAGGGAAGCAAGGGGTATGTATACACCACAAATAACTATTATTTTATCTAAAGTATTGCTATTCTATACAGTAGTAGCAAATTATGCAGGCGTATCTTAACTGTAAAATCAGGCATGCATGCTTTAATCTGTAGCACAAGCCAACTGTAGGAGTCAATTCTAATACTGTAGTCAAACCTTGCGGGCTCAGATACCACAAGTAACAAATATATAGTAAAATCATTTAAACATATTACATAATAATTTCAACAGAAGTGGCATAAATGCCCTGCTGTTAACTTAATCTGTATTATTTGACCAAACATATGCTCAGTATATGCACACTGTAAGGATTACTTGGAACAATCATCAATTATACTTTGTAGTTGCTAAAAAATATACTTAAATGTAAAAGTAAAAGTAATAAATTATGTATTGCAATAATTTATTGTATGTCACATATGATGGTACTAATTGTCTCCTTTTTTCCTCTCACCCCAACCCTTATCTCTCTTTTTTTATTTTTTATATGTGTAGTCACAGCATTTTGATGTCATTAATTTCTGACAACTCCGAAAATGCTTTACAACACAGGGCGGTAGGCCAACCACTGTGGATCAGCCTGCCCCCACTCCACTGGCACCTTCACCAGGGCATCTGGAACACAGCATGGTAGTACTGCCTCTACTGCCCCTTCACTACCTGGACCCACCACATCAGGTAGCATTACCCTAGCAGCCTGGTGCAGTGGTGCCCTCCAGGAGCATTGGTGGAGGCGGGAGTATGTCATCTGCCAGGAGATGTCAGGCTTGATGCATGAGGTTATGGAGAGCACCATTGGTGCACACCTCTGCCTGATGGAAATGATGCTGTCTGTTATTGTGCATAAACAAAGACATCAATCACTCCAACAGCCAGTGAAGTAAATGGACATGGATGACAGTTCTGCAGGTGAGGACTAGAATTGTCCTATATCCATGTTTGACAGACATGGGCATCCAATGTCCCCTCCCTATCCTCAGTCATGATGTCCCCAGAACCTGTTGTGTCCCTCTCCATCCCTGTTTCTTGTGTTGTTTGTTCTGTTTGCTTCCACTTCCTCATCTACCCGACTTACCTGACCCTGACATATCTACATCCCTTACTCAATATTCCTCTCTTACTGAAATAAAATCTAAAAATGGGCACCTGTCCCACATAAAATATCATCCCATACATAGCTCTCCACTTCACACGTGTTTCTCAACACATTTGATTCCATCCAATTAGTTATACAACATTATTGCATTGTTGTCACCCCTCTCTGTTGAGGTGACAGTCCAAATTCAGCCAATATTCTATGCATATTTTCATTTTACACAGTTGATGAAGTGGATAGCTATGGTTCTTTCCTACCACCCTCCTGCACATTCCTATATTGCTTTCCATTTGTTCTTCCCCCTGCTTGCCCCCAATTCCTCCACTTTCCTATCTACCTCATTTTAACACATTTAATCTGATCAAAAGCTAGAAATACACACCACACACATGGCAGAAATGTGCAGCAATGCCAAGCAACAGTGATTGGCTCTTCCCGTCTTATGGCATGGTGTGGTTAACTCCCTGTATTGCTATTTAAACCCACCACACTAAGAAAATGCACAGTTACAGTAGTGTAAAGAACTATTTCATTACATTGTGAATACATATTTAAAAGTATTAGATACAGCTGGATTCGAACCCTGTATCATCTGTTCTTAAAAGATATATCTCAATGCACTTACACCTGCTGCCACAGAATCATCTATGAAGCAGGTGTGTTTCTTACACTCAGTACTATCCAAAGTTCTGAGTGCCGCACCTTTCCACTTAGCGTGTTTGCACAGAGGAAAGCAAACCAATAGAAATCTCATAATGTTGTCAATGCAGCAGAGGCCTGTGTTTTCTGATTTCTTAACTGTGGGTGAACAGGGAACTCAGTATAAATACTTTTTTTAAGATTAGATAATTGATGATGCAACATTTCTGATGAGAGCCATTCATGAACATCAAAGTGTCTGTTAGATGTGTCTGCCATAGCTAGTATGGATAAATGTCTCATTTTCAAGTAGGAGTCTTTAAATGTGTATTGTGCATGCGCAAACACTTTGCCATTGATTCTGCAAACCAGCTGCTTAGCATTGTGCTATGTAAAGTGCACATTAGCATGTATTACTTATGTTTACTGCCCAGTTAGTCTTCATCCCGTGAAATCATGTGTAAAAACACAACCAGGGGGAAGGGACTTTTTAAAGAAAGAACACATATTTACATTGTAGTCATGTGTTACCTGCACCCATGCAATTGAAACTTGGTTTCTCAATACTTGTTCCCAAGTGTATCAACTACATTACAGAAATAAATTAAAAATGTTTTTTTACATACCATTTTCATCTTTATATTGACAATGCACATCCAGATTTTCTGGTACTTTAGTAATGTGGATAGCTGTTTACATAGAGTTTGCAAAGCTGTCTCTTAAAGTATACCTGCACATTGAAAACACAGCAGTAAATACTACAGTTTGAACACTCATCAATCTGGTAACATGTAGAACTTTAATATCTTGACAATCATACATGGCTAGCCATTCATTTCATACAGGCCTCCCAACATATTCTCTCAAACATTCAGTGATGATGTCATCCAGTAAAAATTGTCTGACAGCATTGTAAAAGTCAGACTTGTGCTATGGTGCTTTTAAGTAATGATTTCTGTAGCTGGTGTACCTAGTTAGGAAGGGGTTCTAATCTCACTGTGGCCAACTTGTTTTTGTGTCTAGTCAGAAGAGCATAACTGTGTATCCTACAGTCATCAGAACAATCCCATGGAGTACCAGTATCTTAACAAATCAATTTAATTCAGGCCTCACAACTTCTTCTCTCAAACATCCAATGATGGTGTCTGTGATGTCCCCCCCCCCCCGAGCCAGTAATGAAGGAGCCTAAATCCTCACCACTGACAGCATTGAGGGAGGTTTACTTGGAATAAAAACATATATTCACAGTATTTTCAGATGCAGCTTTCTGAACCAAGTACAATTTCCCTTAAGAACACACAGGGAGCGCACTCAGTCCTGGGTCTAGGTCCCACCTCCCTCCCTCTCTCTCTCTTTCTGTCTGTCTCCAGACCCACAGCAAGAGTTCCCACTGGCACCGCTATAGAGTTGAGTCCTCAGCTGAGTATCCCCTGCCAAGTCCTCCACCACCCTCTCTGTGAAACCAGTGCTCTGTGCCCCTGCTCCAAGTAGCTGACACACACTCTTTGAGATTTGATTTTCACACACACACACACACACACACACACACACACACACACACACACACACCTGGGAAAGGCTGGCACAGATTTGCTAGCTATGCCCCTGTGGCCTGACTATAAGGGAGTTACAGCCACCAGGATACTCCAAAGCCAGCTATTCTAACTATGTTACAAGGGTACCTAATTATACTGAGTGAAATTAATATTAATACAAATGGTAATGTTGACCAAACAGCAAAGCTTCCAGCAGTGGCCACAGTATTACCAAATAAATATAAAGACTCTCAAAGGTTAAAAAATTCTCTAAAAGACAGGCCACAATGAAATACACACACACACACACACACACACACACACACACACACACACACACACACACACACACACACACACACACACACACACCTGGGGAGAGGTTGGCACAGATTTACTAGCTATGCCCCCTTCTTCCCAGACTATAAGGTAGTTACACTGCCACCAGACAGGCCAATGCCAGCTACTCAAAGGCTCTTACAAGGGTACCCAATTATACTGAGTGAAATTAATAATAAATTAATATTAATACAAATGATAGTGTTTGGTCAATGCAGAAAGGCTTTCAGGAGTGGCCACAGTGTCTCCAAATAGATATAAGTACTCCCAAAGTTTAAAATATTCTCTAAAAGACCAGACACAATGAAACATTTAAATATGTTTAATAATAAGTAAAAGAACATGAAAATACTAAATATATATTTACAATATACACCACAGTTTCGATCACAGGAAATATTAAAAATAACACAGATGAATAGATTCACACAGATACAGGTAAAACAGTACGTAACTAATCTCACTTTATTTTCCTGACTGATCTAAATAATTACTATTCCCTGGTTACTTATTAAAGCAAGGCAAGATGAAGTGGGTGAGTGATCTTTCTATGTCAGGTTTCAAAAACAGACTGCTCTGAGACTTCTGTCTCATCTAGTATTAAAAATTTATTACAACGCTGGATTACAGAATGACATCACATACATCTGTTAATCTGACTTTTGGTTCCCATACTAGCCCCCCTTTACTGTAAACTGAACCAGAATCTCACCTATATGTGTTACCATACACACAGACAGAGCTTTGCTAAGATGTCTTATAGCATCTGGAATCCATAAAACCATTTTCAACAATTCCACCCTTCTAGAGTAGCAATTAGATCACTGCTAAGGACAATGCAGCAGGATTCCTAGTCCTTGTTTTCAAAGACATTTTGTCTCTGGCTGCAGTCAGAACTGTAAGATATAATCTTTATGGTGTAAACCAGGTAACTTAATTTCAGCTTATTTTTCAAAGTTAGCTGGACTGAGATTAATGTCTTCTCTTCCAGTATCCTCTGTTATAGTATATTAATTTCAACAGTTACAGTACAATCTGACATACAGGTTTATTTCTATTTGTCCAGCAAAACCCACTATTGGTACAATTTTAACACAACCAGATTTACAAACACATTTTCAACACAGGCACCTATACAGATCAGTTTGATATACCGATGTCATAATATAATTCTTTACAAAACTATAGCTAGCTATGCTGGCATATATTACACATCCACTGCCTTACTTCTCATGGCATAGCCAGCAATACCTCACATTGTCGCAGTGTCATCTACTATACATTGTCCTTGAGCATTGTAAAAGTCAGACATTTGCCATGGCACTTGCGTTAAGTACTGAGTTCTGTAGCTGGTATACCTACTTAGGTGGGGGTTCTAGTCTCACTGCGGTGAATGAATATGTGTGTGTGTGTGTGTGTGTGTGTGTGTGTGTGTGTGTGTGTGTGTGTGTGTGTGAGAGAGAGAGAGTGTGTATGTCTCTAGTCAGAGCACCATAACTATGTATCCTACAGTGAGCAGTACAGTCCCATGTATCACAAATATTTTGACAGTTGTACATGGCTAGCCATCCATTTCATTCAGGCCTCCCAACACCTTCTGTCAAACATCCAATGATGATGTCATCCACTGTAAGTTGTCCTGCAACATTATAAAAGTCAGACTTGTGCCATAGCACTTGCATTAAATACTGAGTTCTCTAGTCGGTGCAGTTAGGTAGGGGTTCTATTCTCACTGCGGTCAACTGGTATGTGTGTGTGTATGTGTGTGTGTGTGTGTGTGTGTGTGTGTGTGTGTGTGTGTCTGTGTGTGTCTTCAGTTGATTGACATTTGAGAGACTATTTTACATCCAGCATGAGAGACACTGTTATTACCATCCTCTTCTCACTAGACACTGCTGATGGCATCACTTATAAAGTGTTGTCTGACACTCTAAAAGTCAGAGTTGTGCTGTGGTGCTTGTGTTAAATACTGTGCTTTGTAAATACTTAGGTAGGGATTCTGTTATCACTGCAGTCAACAATCACTGTGGTGGTAATTTTAAAATGATATGTGAATCCACAGCTATGTCAAACCCTACTCTGAACATCTCATTATAGCATGCAGTAATGCTGTTATACTTTATAACATGCAGTCTGACAGTATTCAAAACAAACCTGTGCTGTGGCAGTAACATTAAATACTGTGTTTGCAAGCTACTCAACATACAAATATAAGGGTTCTAATCCAACAGTAGGTGACTTGCTTGTCAATACGTACACTTATCACTTTTTAGACAATTTCCCACAGGGATGTGACTGCACATCCATGTTTTAAAGTCCTTCCAATATGTTCTCCTTAGCATACAATGATGCTGTCATACTCCATAAAGTGCAACATGACAGTGTTACAGTCAGAAATATGTGGTGTTGCTACTGTGACATTGCATGGTATTCATCTTCTACATCTACACAGGTGTAATGTTCAAATCGAGCCCAGCCTACTGGTGTGTGTGTGTGTGTGTGTGTGTGTGTGTGTGTGTGTGTGTGTGTGTGTGTGTGTGTGTGTGTGTGTGTGTGTGGTTGGTGGTACATTATAGTCATTGTATAATCTTTGGAATCATTCTTCATTTCATTACCACTTGAAAAGTTTTTCATGTAGCCACATGCATCCACCATCTTCATTTTTCCTCTGGCCAGATGACATCCTTCCTGAAGAGGAGTGGAGGATGTCCTCATGTCAAATATGCATACACGCATCATGAAGCAGAGTACTTCTATGAGCCAAGCCATCTCCAGACCACTGCATGTGTGACTGCTAATTCTGTCATGGTTTGGTGCACATGTCTCATATGAAGAGTGGCTGGATGTAATGCAATCCAGTAAATATACACATACACACAATAGTCTTACTATCTTCCATAATATAGATATTGGGATTTTTTTACATGGTACAGTAATGGCTAGGGTTTCACGTAATGTTGACCATTAGCCTAATAATGTCATATGACCCTATAATCAGTTGGCATGTCAATCTTGCTGTCATTGACATGTGCTAAATCGAGGTGTGGATGTACAGTATGGCTACAAGAGAGTCTTATAGTCTGTGATGTGAGGTAATGTACTGATGGCCATTGATGCCATTGTAGTACATGCTCCTTCTATAACAGCTGTAGTAAAATGCCCCCTGAGAACTCCTGACATGGCAGGCTACATTTGTATGTATATTATAGGGGTATTAGGACATGTGTGTGTGTTGTTGTAGCAGATTGACCTTCCACACAGTTCACATTCTGTCATCACAGTGACACTTACAGGATGGCACAGGTATACATGTGTCAACATACCATCATTAAATGTTCTGTGACAGACATCAGTATCACTTCATATTGATTACATGGTCACATAAGTCCTGTCTCACATATATGTAGTGCTGTGATATACACAACCAACATATCACATGTTTTGATGCAATTGCAATCTTGTGGAATTCATCATATGTACAGTTGTGTTGCTATACCCAAGGATTATTGAAGTGATCAGCAGCACCATTGTATAACTATTAGTATTTGTGTCAGGAAATGTTTTGCATGAGTCACAAACAACTGATCTGCATTGTGTCCTGATATGGCATCAGGCCATTCAAACACAGCTCTCCCATGAAACAAATGTAGGCATATATTGCGCAAGTCATGTAATTACATAACATTGGTACAGTTGTATGACTGTGTGCATAGCAACAGTGTGTGGAATGTGATGAATGATTAAGGTTGTATTTGGAGGTCTTTTCACAAATTATTTATTCCAATACATATGAAATGTTAAATGGAATACACAGCTAAGCACAGATCTGTTTGTTGATGCCACCAGACATACCCAACTGGAGGAGACAGACAATCTGCTAGCTGAGAGTTTGTCTCACACATCACCTCCACATCACCACTGGCCATCGGCCAAAGTAACACATGCAAATAATATTACTCAGATTTTTATCCTCAGGAGGGCAGTTCATCTGTGTGCTCCCTATGTCTAGTAACACAGAATCAATGGGCTCTGACAACATCACAGGTTGCCTATACCATGACTTAAAACCCGACCTACCAGACACAGTGGTATCTGTACTTCAACACAGCCTCCAAGCAGCCTATGTTCCCATAGAAGAGTGTACAGCAGCATACATCCTTCTGACTGGTTGGGGGACCATCACCTGATTCATGGAATTATAGACCCATTCTGACTCTCCTCATCTGTGAGTTAGGCCACCTAGTCATCATGGACCTTCTCTAAAAAGAGACAGGTAAATCCCAACTGTGTACCAAATCCATGTTCGATTTGTTAAGTCTACATCATGTCTGTTATATCTGTTTCCTGTCTTCAAGAAGGTTACCAAGGGAATACATGATGACAACACTATCATCCTGTGTAACTTGATCTGGCCAAGGCATTTGACAGAAGTCCATACTCTGGTATTACAGAGAAACTGTTTCAAGTGGTCATAAAAACCTACATCACCAAGTGGGTAGACAACTGGATTACATACGTGACAGATAAATATGTTCCAGTGTGTGAACTCACCTCTGTTTAGAGTTCAGTAACCAGGTCTGTACCTCAGGGCTCTATGCTAGGCCCTTTCCTGTCTGTCATCTAAGTCTCAGGCATCAAAACTGACTTACACATCCTTTCTGCAACCAGCTTTGTGGAGGCTTGCAAATTGTGGGCAATCCAAGGGTGGTAATAGTGTAATTGCAGACAGTATTAACACACACAAAGGACTGCTGCCACAACCTTGGAGACACAGTAGATGAAGATAAATCATGAGGGAATTAGTAACATTATGAAAGCAAATACACAAGATAAATATAATATAGACAGCACACCACTATGAGCTGGCCAATTGGTGTGTGACCTGTGTACTCAGGTAGATGTTATGTAGAAGGTCCACCAACATGTGCCCACAGTGGTGGCCATTCTGTTGTGTGCAGCACAACTCCTGAGTATGTGCTGGACATTCACATCAAAGGGCATTATAGTTCCATTGTTCTCAGCCTTCATCACACCAATAATTGAGTATAATGCACTCTTTAGCATGTACCTCCCATCACACGTTCCTGTGATGAGTTACTCAAGTGTACAACTTTTCTCCCACACATCTTATCAGCCATATCTAACTATTCTTTTTGGTGCATAAACATTATGGTTTGATGGTGCAGAACCCCTTTCAAGGTGTTATACAAGATGCATGTGTGATACGTGTTCCTGTAATGCACTCAGTAAATACATAGCTGATAGACAACATTGATGGCATGGGTTACATTCATGAAAGTGTGGATTGTAGAATATATATGGCATGCACACCTGTCAACTAGCCAGGATGTTCGTAATTTCAAATACAGGTATAACAATGTTCCTCCTAACACTTCTGGCAGATTTTACATTTTGTGGAAGTTGTGCTTGATTCCCCTCAGATATTGCTGACAAATCTTAGTGTAGTTGTACAAGTGTGTTCTTGCAGAACCATCTGTGATCATTCGCAATGACATATGTTATGTCAAAGACATGAGGTTACTAGTGATATTATGTTGATATTGTCCATGATTGTGCATGCATCTGTCTGCTGTTGTCCATGACCCTGTTATTATGTGTCCCACTTTGAGCCCTATGTTGACATTACATTCATATTCAGGCAACTCATTTTGCAGAGCTTCACAATATGCACCTACCCCTATTGTATATACTATCCCTGATATATGTCCTGCCGATTGTTCATGTCAGGATGCTTACATCACAAAGAATCTTCTCCATTGATATGTCACCCTGTGTGACAGTCACATAATATACATTAAATGTGCAGTCTGTACTGTATCATGTCAGTATGTGATAAGTGTTAGTGCTACAACTGTCTTCATTGACATCCTCTCATCTGCTGTACATTACCATGTTTTATCTGTCCTCTTCCCTTCTGTTCATTCCTACAGTTCATCTGTGTGTGCCTTTTCAATACACACCCTTCCCCTATTTGTTTATAATGCAGTCTATGTACCCTTACTGACCTTTTACACAGCAACTTTTATTCATTATGCCTGAAACAGGTTTTCATAGTATTCTGCACTGTATATGTGTACATGTACATGTTGTTGTATCTTTCGGCTTTTCCTGGTTAGGGGTCGCCACAGCGGAACTCCGGTCCGCTAATGATTGGCAGTAGATTTTTACGTGCCGAGTTGCCAGCCCTGACGCACAACCTTCAACGAAGGTACGCCCATTCACGCATGTCTCCACACAGAAGACGCTTTAACTGAGAATCGAACAGGACAACGTCTTACTGTGAGGTACATGTACATGTAATGTGTTGAAACTATATACGTTGCTTTATTAATAACCTTGATAGTCAGTGTGGCTTTCCACACTATCCTGCAGACCTAGTTTGCCTGTAGGTAAGCAGGTGTATATGTTTGCAGGTGGTTGTGTTGCTTTGCATGGTCTCCTGGCTGGCAACACTGTTGCTGGTCACAAAACCAGGCTTTGTTTATGTTTAAATGTGGTGCACGCCATGCATATGTGATCAGCATTGCTGTTCACCATGCAAACACATAAACTCCATGTAGGCTTGGTGTTAAGCCTACATGGAGTTTATTGAATCTTCTAGAGTGTTTTGTTTATGAGTTGTGCTACCTAGTTTCTATTTTCTTGATTCATGAACAATTAGTGTTTTTAGTTGTTCAGTAATAAAAGCAAAATATAGTTATAATTTTATGCATTACTTCTTCACACTAGTGAGAAAAAGTAAAAATGTAAGTTTGTTGTGACCTGAATCTGAAGACATTCAATCAGAGTTATTGTGAACTCAAAGCACCAACTGCAAACCCAAAACATGGGTCGTGTTTTTGTGTTCATAAATTACAACAACCATCACTTATATCTTTATTGCATTTTCAGAATATAACATTCACTAGTTTAGCTCCTTATACACACATACTTCCTGGCAAATATGCCCCCTCCCCTGCCAATGAAAAATGATCAATTTAGTTTTCTGCCTGATAAATAAGTGTGATGAAAGTGAAACAAGTACTAGTCACAGTGATGTATTTCATTTATTGCTGTCAGATGTATACACTACCCCAGCGATGAGCCTTTACAGGTGATCATGTAACAGTGATTCTGTAATTATAACATCCTTTGCTTTCAAAAGCAACCTGCCTTCTTTGTACACCTCTGATGTTTGACTAAGGTGAACAAAATAATGACCACCTTGATGTATTTCAATTTTTTTAAACAAGAAATGTATTTATTAAATTATCACTTATGACATAGGCAGTCATGCATTTATATAAATGAAAACAAAGGATACTGATATAATCTTAGTTGTAAGCATTTTACATCAGAAACCATACTGACATAATTCTAGTTGTATACAATATAATCACAATTCACAATTGGGTCACAATTTTGATACTGTCTTTTTAAATCTTAATTGTCTAGATCCAACTGATTTATTAAGGAAAATGTATAAAATGGAATTCTGTGGATCATTTTATTGTTCTGATGAAGTCAACCTTGATGAAAGCGCTTGACCTTCTTTGTGTTGTTCTGTTTTAACATTAAAAGTGATTTTATACCACTGTGGAGTCGGGGACTAGTTATTGGCGCCTGGAAGCAGTTTTTTTCTTGGTGGATAGTTTTATACAATATACATCACTTATAATTTACACAGTTATTGTCAAACATTACATAGCGCATTCAAATCCTGCCTTCTTTTAAACATCATTCCTCCCCGATATGTATTGTTCTCACATTTCCCATTTTTTTCCATGTAATTTGTGACTACCCTTTTCTAATGATCCCAATTCCAGTTGTTTTATCTCTGTTACTATATTCACTGTTTCTAGTGTAGTTGGTTTAGACTTTGATTTCCATTTTCTAGTAATTGCTTTTTTTGCAGCAACCATAATTAGACTCACAAGGCCTTACAATGTATAGACAATACTGATTCGGTATCATAGCTCAGAAAAATCATTTCTTAGTTGCACCAATTTGCTCACCCAGTTTCTTTGATAGAGTAGTCTGCAGGGAAACTTTAAAGTCTGCCTTCTCATTACACTCCCAGAAGATATGTTCCCAATTACCTGTTTCTTTCCTGTCACACCTCTGGCATTTACTGTTTACCTGAGGAAAAATTCTCTGGAGTCTACTTGGGGTATAAAAATATTTATGTAAATATTTCCAAGCAAAAATCCTAAATCTTCTATATTTTGTTGCATATTTGGCGACAAACAAATATTCCTCATTGTTTCTTTGTGAATTGCTTATACAGTCTCTCCCAATCCTTTGCAACCTCCTCTGATTGATTCTTATAGTTATCATGCAATATTTTATATGCTGTAGTAATTATTCCTTTTTTAACAGCAGCTTCTGCTCTAGATTGTACTAAACACTCTACCAGTGCTGATCTTTTATTTAGGTTCTCCTATTTCTTTTCTTTGCCTGTACTCTGATATCAATCCTTGCTAGGGAAGGCAAGCTCTAACCTGCAATCCAGATAAACTATTTGCATCTTCCCATTCTATTACCTTTTCCTGTCTAGTTATTTGCTCCCAATACCTTGGTTCCTTTGCCAGTTTTCTCCAATAAGTTCCAGCCCCCTCTTGCCTATTGTCTGTATACCTAATTGCAGTCATCCCTATCAGAAGAATCTCCTTTCTCCATTCTCGTGTTGGCTTATTTCTTAGAATACTTTTTGCTACTTTATGAATATAATATTCTGTATGATTGTTGTTATTCTCCTTAAATGTCTACATCCAAAATTCCAGTCTATCATTGTTTTTTGAGCTTCCACCCATTTCATCATCATCCCTTTCCACTTTAAATTATAGGTTTCTACTTGTGCTATATATAGGAGCCTTAACTGTATAGCTCCGAAATACCCCTTCAAATCAGGTAATTCCAATCTGCCTTATTTTTTTGGAAACATCAACTTATCCCTCTTGACTATTGCCATCTTCCCCTCCCAGATAAAATCCTTCAGCTCTTTATTAATTACTATCCACAACTTCTCCTCTGGTTGATAAAAATATGTCGTGACATTTGTATAAAACTAAAAGAACTAAAACATTTTACTGTTTGTATCTTACTATCCATATCCATACAAAAGTGCTTCCAATTTCTCAGCGTTTATATTATATTTTGTTTAGTCTCTTCCCACATATGCTTAGCTACCACACAGGACTCATTTTTAATCCATACTCCTAAATACTTCATTTTATCATGTCCCCATAAAAACTGATATTGCTGAACCAATTAGTGTGTGGGTACATAATTTGCCGCTATTGGCTTTGTTTTAGCTTCATTAATTTTGTGTCCTGAAAAGACCTGAAACTGTTTCAAAATGTTCCACAACACTGTAATGTCCTTTTCTGGTTTTATCAGGTATAAAATAATATCATCCTCAAACAGAGCCAGTTTTTTTTTAAATACCATACCAATTATATCCTTAAATTTCTGAGTCTCTTATTTTTGTTGCCAATGGTTCTAAATATAATGCAAATAACAAAGGGTAAAGAGGACACCCCTGTCTTGTTCCTCCGCACAAACAGAAATTATCAGAGAGGAACCCACCTACTTTAATTTTCTCTTCCGATCCCTCATACAGCTTCCTAATCAACCTTATAAGTTTATATAGAATGCAAATGCTTCCCTTGCCCTGTTATTAAAAGTCCCAGCTTACTCTGTCAGATGTTTTCTCTGTGTCATGACCCACCAACAACAGTGGTGTTTTCTTACATTCTACTTCCCTCTGGATCATCAGTGTTCTGTTAATGCTGTCAGATGTTTGCCTCCCCTCCACAAAACCACATTAATCCATATCTATCAGTTTTGGCATCAGTCTCCTCCTGTCCTAACTGTTAGTAATTGAGCCTCATCTGCCTCCAACATTGGCATATTTAATTGTTCCATAAACATTTCCACTTGTACATTTTCTTGATTTCCATATTTTTCCGCTTTATACAGACTTTCATAGAATTTATGAAATATTTCTCTTATCTTCCTTGTTATGGGCTCCCTAAGCTTGGTGACGGCCCTTTCTACTTTCTGTTGCCTGACTTAATGTATTTCACTTTGTCAGTTTCAGACACAGCCACACCAACAATCTCTTCCCCCCAGTAAACCATATCAACATGCATTTAACAGGGATCAAGTAATAGTGATTTGTTTTCAAACTGTGTCCCTAGCTCCCACTTTTACAAAGTATTCCCTTGAACATTTGATCAAGTAGATTTAACTTATGATTATAGTAATATATTTTGACTTGTTTTCATTCAAACATCCGTACAGCCCTTCCTGCAAGGAAACACCAGGAAATTTACCATTTTTTTCATATATTATCAGCCTTCTCATCTCTAGCCAAAATCTTCCCACAAGACTGTTGACCATGATAAAAGTCATATAAATAATTCTATCAGTCATTGAATGTAATGCCCCCTTTGGTATTTATTTGTACAGACACATGCAACAGCTGGAATGCCCACAAAGATACCTTAATAAAAGGATACAAAACCTAAACAACATGTCCTACATGGACCGACTCAAATTCCAGTCACGACACTCAGAATCCTACAGACTGTTAACAGGTGACTTGTGTCTGGCATACAAGGCATCCTCTGACTCATTGCTGATGGATTTACTGCAAATCAGCAAGTCGGATAACATCAAAAATACTTGGTCTGTGGATGTAAACTTTTTCTTCAACATCAACAAAATAGTTTGGATGGACAGGTATATATTGCCAAGGATACTGCTGCTGTAGAACAGACTCCCCATTGCATAAAACAAAAATTCATCCCTCTCCATTTTCAAGTGCAGGTTAGATCTATGGATAAGAAACAGAAAATTTACTCTAGGACTGTATTCTGTGCTGCTAATACACCGAGGTTCCTATTAAATGCTTTATCCCATGCATGGGTCCCCTCAAATTATCAGTGGTATGATCCCAGTTATTCTTATCAAGGGTAATATATAATTATTGACCAAGGGATGGGTAAGGCCAATCTATAACCAAATGAGTTAGGTTATTTTGAACACAAGAAGGGAAACTGACTAGGCTTTAAATGGCCTACAAGGGCAGGTAGCCTAGTATTTACCTATGAACCTATAATAACTATAGTAACGTATTTCATTTTGCTTCTTCATGCATGTGCAGGTCCTTCTCTAGCACCCTATATTGATGATTGTCTAATAGTGATTAAGTTCCTTTGCTATCAGATAGTCTGCCTCTATCTCTGTAAGTCTATAAAACAATGCTTTACTTTCATCATTCATTCATTCATTCATTCTCTGAGATATGTGTGCTTTTTCTGGGTTTGGGGAGCCTGAGGAGCATATCACAAAGTCCTGGATCAGTTAGTATCTATTCTTATATGCACTGCCTGATATCATGTATGACATGAGGTAGTACTTTGTGGTCTGAAAATGAAAACAGTTACAAAGGAGACAGCATAATTAGTGCTAGTTAAGAGGTATGCCACACATGTACAACATATTGCTACTTATATTCCAGCAGTGATATCTACAGCAGTACAGAAGGCAACTACTGCAGAATGGGAAGTAAAACAGACAAGATTCACTGTGTCTAGATATTGGTGGCATAATGTTATTACTTTCCCGTTCACTTTCAATTTTTGAAAATAAAAAACAAAATTGTCATTCCTATTTATTTTGAAAATAAGCATCCCGCCGTACCAAATCGCTGAGAAAAACTGCAAAGAAATAAATATGACATTTCCAGTACTTTAAATAAAAAAAGTGACTTTTAATTTGCAGACATTACATTCCCCAATGAAACAGCTATAATATTGGTAGAAAAACAGCAGCAAATGTAAATTCATGTACAACTCTCCTCCATTTCACTCAAAACCTAGGGATAATGCCTTAAGTGGATTTACATTTTATTTAGTGGTACTTTACACTCAGTAACATATTGGAATCACAGATTTTAGGATGGTGAGAACAAATTATGAGACAAAATTAGGGGCAAGTGAGACATGTAAATTTAGTAAATTTAGACTGGAATAAATAAACAAACACAGATGTTACTCTATCCTTGCAAGTAGTGAATTATTGGAATTGCCAAACATTAGGACCGAGAGAGAAAAGCTGTAAACAAAATAAGGGACATCTGAGAGCAATAAATCCAGACTAGCATGGATAAGTAAATAACTCCAAATGTTGCTTCATCCCTACAACTCAAGATTTCAAGGTTCAAGAGTGTAGATTCTCACATCAAAGTAAGACTATGGACAGTCATTCAGGCAGTCTGGGCTTTCAAGACCATGAGGAAGCCATAGGCAGCCACATGATAACTGAGAATAATACAGTCGTGTAGAGCATAAAAAGGAAAGGGATGGTAAACTCATTCTCTGTATGCTTATTTCCTGTGCAGGCCTGGAAGAAGGCTGAGGTGGTACAAATGTCTATGAGGGCTTCCTGCATACTTGCTAAGGAGAACTCACCAACAGACAGAACAGGTTAGCAGCAGATCTCCATGAAGGTACAACAGATAGACCTTTTCTGCTTCCTCTGGAAGTAGACAGCTAAGAAAGTTCTACTCCAGAGCACCATACAAGCAAGCTTGGGCAGTGGATGCCATATTATTGCGTTGAGAGGGTCAGTTTGTCTTTGCTCTCCTTCTGATACCATTACTTTTCAGGGTCATCAAGAAAGTAAGAGAGGACTACCTAAAGATGATTCTAAATGCTCCCTTCTGGCTCATGCAACAGTCGGCCCTTCTCCTACAGGTGAGAATTTCCTCCTGTTACCTTAGTATGTGACCCTGAAGACCCAGTGCAGGGGACACTAGTACACCCATATCTCACTATGATCAGATTAACTGCTTGGAAATTTTTAATTTTGATACCCTTTTGGGCATACTTGGAGGTTGGGCTTAAAATATGAGGGAAGCCAGAA
The DNA here is from genome assembly GCF_019279795.1 of Protopterus annectens. Lineage (NCBI taxonomy): Eukaryota > Metazoa > Chordata > Ceratodontiformes > Protopteridae > Protopterus > Protopterus annectens. The sequence continues at coordinate 744,892,107 of NC_056729.1, forward strand.
GGCGAAAAGTCAACAAATCTCACCAACCTAAATGGAAGAGTTTTCCCTCTGGTACCTAAGGAAGAACCAAGACCCATTGAGAACAAAGAAGTCCATGGTTCTACAAAGTATATCAGTTCTTCTTCTTTTTTGGCTGTCTTATGCATATTTCAATACACATTTGTTATCAATTTTTGTCGGACTGCCCCTAGATACCCCTTTAGTTTCCACGTCAACTGTCAAACATTTTCTGAATGACTTCCTACCTCCTAGATCAGTAAGAAGAGACTAACTCCATCATAGGATCTAAATTTTCTCTTAGAAAAGTATACTATCCTTTGAGCCACCAGCGTCAGCACACGAAACATTTTTGCCATGGAAAATTATATTTCTGGAAGCCATCTCATCTGTGTATAGCATGTCAGAGTTCTGAGCTCTTTTTTGCACTGTCAGAGGCAGGGTGACATTGACAATATCTTTTTTTCATGGCAAAGGTGTTAACAGAAATGTACATGAATCAAATTAATTCAGAGAACAAAGAGAAAAGGATTCTGCAGTCTTTTTATGTGTATAAACAACTGGTATTCGGTCTGGATGGAGCCAGGGATATTAGAAAATCAGAACAACTGTTCCTTTTCTTTGTTGTGAAAGAAGGGCTGCCAATTTTAAAATGGACTATTTCAACATGGCTGCAGATCGCTTTACATTTTCTTATAAGCACCATATGGCAGACCTGTGTTCGGGATAGACAGACTCCACTGTACCTTGGGCAGAGACATTGCTACTGCCTTCCTAAATGCACATGAATTCTTAAGGCACTACAGACTAGAAGACATTTCCAGGGCCAGAACAGAGTTTGCCTCAGACATCCTCATAATAGCCTTAGAGTAGCTGGCTTTGGGCTGTCTGGTGGCAGTAACTACCTTATAGTCTTGGCAAAGGTAGCAGAGCTAGTAAATCTGTGCCAACCTTTCCCAGGTGTGTGTGTGTGTGTGTGTGTGTGTGTGTGTGTGTGTGTGTGTGTGTGTGTGTGTGTGTGTGCGCAAATCAAATCTCAAAGAGTGTGTGTCTCAGCTACTTGGAGCAGGGACACAGAGCACTGGTTTCAAAGAGAGGATGTTGGAGGACTTGGCTTGGACATTCAGCTGAGGATTCAACTCTACAGCTGTGCCAGTGTGGAGTCTTACTGGGGGCCCGGAGAGAGAGAGAGCGGGAAACCCAGTCCCCGGACTGAGTGTGTTCCCTGTGTGCTCTTAAGGGAAATTGTGCTTGATGCAGTGAGATGCATCTTGAAATACTGTGTGTATCTATTTTTGTTCCAAGTAAACATCCCTCACCGGTGTCAGTGGTGAGGATTCAGGCTCCTTAATTACAGACCCAGAGGAGGGGACGTCACAGTCAATGTTAAGGAATATGATGTTAAGTACAGAGTGGTGAAATATATTCATTAACTTGCTGTGTTATTGAAGCGTGCAAAAGTATTTAAAGTGTCAAAGTTTTGATAATACTTCTGTTTCTGGAATCAGTGTGCATACTTGCACAGATTTTTTTTGTTGAGCCTTTGCTTATGGCATGTTGCTGTCTGAAGGAGTGTTCCCTCCTGCATCCCCCCCCCAAAAAAAATCTGCTATACAGTAGTCCTGCAGTTCCCACACTACTAGGTAGAATCTTTTTTATTAATCTGATATTAAATGTTTGAAGAGCTGTATCTAATGTGTGCTTTTCATTTTTTCCTGTATAACTAGAGCAATGCTTGCACTAACCCTTCACTTAATTCTGTTGTGCAGATCTGTGTTAATATGGGGTTGGAGGAAGACACTAGTGGCAGGTAGCTTAAGACAAAGTTTCCATTCTTTTGCTTTAGGTTAATATAGTACCTACCACTCTCTACTTGTTTTACCATTATTTATCATGTTTAGAGTCTTGTTTCATTGAGTGTCCTACTGTTTTGTGTTTCTGGTTCAATGCTCTGCTTCATCAAAAAAAGTACCCTTGAAAGTGCAAGCCCCAAGTAATATGTGCATCCTATGCCACTGCTGTCACCATTCTGTCTACATGCTGAACTCTTAGTGCAGAAATGAATTGAATACACTTGCTATATGATTGTAGGAATAGACATTTCTGCAGTAGCACTCTGCACCTGTCTGTATGAAATGAAAAACAGATATAATGAACAAAAAAGTGTTCTCTGCATATACTGCTGTTATAGTAGGCACAGCACAAGTGTGCTGATAAAATTTAAGTGAAAAGTGTTTCTTAGCAGATAAAGATAACATTTTTATGTGGGGAAAAGAACATGTCACCATTTTAATGAAAACTTGAAGTAAATGTGTTTTCTGTTACAGGAAAATGCTGAAAGAGAGAGTCGAGAATTGTTGAGAAAACAAAGGCAGAAGGAGCTGGAAGAAAAGCGTCGTTCCTGGGCAGCTGGTGATTATGGTTTAGGAAGAAGTAGCAGTGAGAGTGATGTAGAGCTGCTTTCCACCTTCCACCGCAAGAGACCTCAGAGCTTTTCAAACAAGAAAAGGTCCAGACTTTCTGTTGGTGCTTTGGCTGATAGGGAACTTCAGACATTCCTAGAAATCCCCAGACAGGAAGAAAATTACCGAAGCAGCAGCCTCCCCTATGTAAACGAGCAGCATACAAAACCAAGAACAGCATGGATGGAATCAGCTGAGCAGGAGAGGAGCTTAAATGATCTTCATTTAAATCTAAATCAAAAGCACCAATCTGAAGTAAACATAAACAAACCACAAGATGTCCCCAGATCCTCTCCTGCTTCCTTGGATAGAGAAAAAATCTGTACAACTATGGAAGCCTTTGATGACAACAGAAATACTGTTGGAAATTTTGACAAAGAAATAAGAAGTTGGACAGAATTAGATATCAATTCATTAATCTGCAAATCAATTGAAAATGAGCATCACAGTAGCAAAAGTCAGTTTCCTCAAAATGAGGATTTCAGTAACATATGTATAATGAATTTTAAAGATGTCAATGTAACTGACTTAGAGACATCCAGTAATATCAGTATGCAATCTCAGGACATTACAGATGAAAATATATCCAGTTTTAGTTCTAAACAAGAAGATAGGTACTGTGCTGAATCATCTCATTCCCAGAGCTTGGACACTCCCTCCAAGCATGAAGGAGATAGTTTTGGGCTTCTGGTGTCAAACAACATAGATCCTTCACCTTTTGATAGTGGCATTTCAGACATAAAGGAAGCTGAAGTGTCATTTTATATTACTGACTGTACGGACACTACAGACTGCTCTGTAATGTTAGACTGTTCTGAGGGAAGTGATGGCAAATCTTTTTCCACAGGGCACTACGCTGGATCTCCAGTCTTTCCTACCCCTGCATCTGATCAGACTGCAACTTCCACTAATCTGGAATCTTGCTCTTCAGGTGATGCTTTGGAGTCTAATCCCAAATCTTCCAGTAGTAAACAGAAAACAAATAAGAGTCCCAAACATCCAGACACAAAACTGACCAAAGAAGGGAAAAAACTGTTGGAACCTAATAAAGTGGTCTCAGAATCTAAGAGAAGCAGTGCTGTCAGGCATCAGTCTGCAGGTTCTTTCAGATCAGATAGAGCTCAACCATCCAATTTGTTAAATCAAAAGTCTGTCAGGACACTAACTGCATTAGAGAATGAGAGTATGAGAAAAGTGGTACCTGTTTCCAGATCAAATAAATTATTTAGCAAAAAAACAGAAGAGAGACCCTTGGTGAAAGAAAGTAGTTCTGAAGTGAAAAGACACCAGCAGACTTTTGTAAGAGATAAGATGGAGAAACAAGCTGTAAATCAGCATAGAACCAACTTAGCAAATGAAGATCAGAAACTACACAGGGGGACTTTTTCATCAAACAGT